>NC_090383.1:20000-101129 GCF_036365525.1 Heterodontus francisci
CCCTAACCCTAACTCCCTAACCCTAACTCCCTAGCCCTAGCCCTAACCCTAACCCTAACCCCTAAACCCTAAACCCTAGCCCTAGCCCTAGCCCTAGCCCTAGCCCTAACCCCTAACCCCTAACCCTAACCCCTAACCCTAACCCTAAACCCCTAACCCTAACCCCTAACCCTAACCCCTAACCCTAACCCCTAACCCTAACGTGGCCCTAACCCTAACCCTAACCCCTAACCCCTAACCCTAACCCCTAACCCTAACCCTAACCCTAACCCTAACCCTAGCCCTAGCCCTAACCCCTAACCCCTAACCCCTAAACCCTAACCCCTGACCCCTGACCCTGACCCCAACCCCAGCCCCAGCCCTAGCCCTAACCCTAGCCCCAACCCTAACCCTAACCCCAGCCCCAGCCCCAGCCCCAGCCCCAGCCCCAGCCCTAGCCCTAGCCCCAACCCTAGCCCCAGCCCTGACCCTAGCCCTGACCCTGACCCTGACCCCAACGCCTAACCCTAACCCCAACGCCTAACCCTAACCCCAACGCCTAACCCTAACACCTACCCTAACCCTAAAGCCTAGCACCTAACGCCTACCCTAACGCCTACCCTAACCCTAACGCCTAACCCCAACCCCTAACGCCTAACGCCTAACGCCTAACGCCTAACGCCTAACCCTAACCCTAACCCTAACCCTAACGCCTAACGCCTAACGCCTAACCCTAACGCCTAACGCCTAACCCTAACCCTAACCCTAACCCTAACCCCAGCCCCAGCCCCAGCCCCAGCCCCAGCCCCAGCCCTAGCCCTAGCCCCAACCCTAGCCCCAGCCCTGACCCTAGCCCTGACCCTGACCCTAACCCCAACGCCTAACCCTAACACCTACCCTAACCCTAAAGCCTAGCACCTAACGCCTACCCTAACGCCTACCCTAACCCTAACGCCTAACCCTAACCCTAACCCTAACCCTAACCCTAACCCTAACCCTAACCCTAACCCTAACCCTAACGCCTAACGCCTAACCCCTAACGCCTAACCCCTAACGCCTAACCCTAACGCCTAACCCTAACGCCTAACCCTAACGCCTAACCCTAACGCCTAACCCTAGCACCTAACCCTAGCACCTAACCCTAGCACCTAACCCTAGCACCTAACCCTAGCACCTAACCCTAGCACCTAACCCTAGCACCTAACCCTAGCACCTAACCCTAGCACCTAACCCTAGCACCTAACCCTAGCACCTAACCCTAGCACCTAACCCTAGCACCTAACCCTAACGCCTAACGCCTAGCACCTAACCCTAACGCCTAGCACCTAACCCTAACGCCTAGCACCTAACCCTAACGCCTAGCACCTAACCCTAACGCCTAGCACCTAACCCTAACGCCTAGCACCTAACCCTAACGCCTAGCACCTAACCCCTACCCTAACCTTAACACCTACCCTAACCCTAACGCCTAACCCTAACCCTAACGCCTAACCCTAACCCTAACGCCTAACCCTAACCCTAACGCCTAACCCTAACCCTAACGCCTACCCTAATCCTAACACATAACGCCTAAACCCTACCCTGAAACCCCCCCAATCCTAAGTCTAAAACCCCCCCAGACCGAACCCTAAACCAAAGTTAACCCTAGTCCTAATCGACCAAACTTCCCCAACCACCCCCCACCTATTCCTAACCTACCCAAAACACCCCCACCCCCGACCGAACCTCTGAATCTTCTTGATGGCTCCCGCCCTAAAATCCAAACTTTGTCCAGCCCTTAGACACGACTGATCCTTCAATTCGATATACTCATTGCAAAATTAATAGCACATGCTATTCATTGCAATCCCACTGATAATCCGAGCTGGAAAGGCAAGCGGACATGGATGGACACTAACTTAAGGCGTGAGCCGAATAAAAGTGGCAGCTGCTCGTGAAATTAAACTCAAGAAATGAGTATATAAACACAAGAGGGGAGGCTTTCCCACCCCTACTGCCCATTCACCCTACCCTAACTTTAAAGTGACACGCCGTCCGTTGTGACTGTCCAAGCAGTGCCAAAAAGAAATGCCTTACAGGCAACAGAATCCAAGTTCAGCTGGTCGATACACAGAAATGGCGCGTGCCATTAAACAAGACATAAGAAAATTAAATTCTGCACTTTCAAGGCCATCTGGCCTGTGCTGCCATGGTCTCTACTGGGGAACAGTCGTGCCTAAGCTCACACCCCAATACCAAACTTGCGGGCCCTTCACCCCCAGGAATACATCCAATTCCCATTCCATTCCCAAATAATTATGTAACAAATAAACCAAAGTTTTAAATTAACACCCGAGTGTAATGGGGGTAGGGTTACGGACCTCTTAGATAGACAGGTCAGTTTTAATTATAATTAAATCCCCCCTCTTAGATAGGCAGGTTAACATTAATTATCATTAAATCCCTCCTTACTTCTGCATTTTAAATTTAGAATATAAATGTATTGCTGTTACAAAGACCTACCACACAGTGGCGCTGGGGAGCTAAAGCAACCCATTAATGTCCCAGGACTGGGTGATTTTACTGTTTGTTTGCTTTTGATGGACTTGGGGTGACCCAGCATGGGGTAGGGCTCTGTTACCACGGCAAACAGGTTATTTTGCAGGGCCACAAATGCACAGATCGGGCTTCCCATGGGACCATTTAAATTTAAACTTTAAAAACTTAAAAAAAACTTTAAAAAGGTGCAATTGTTTCAAACCCAGTGGGTCAATTTAAATTAAATTTAAAAGCAGCCTAATTGTTCCCCTTTGTTTCAGGACTGGTTTTTTTCGCAGAGGTTGTGGAGCACAAGGTAAACCCAATGTGGTGGGGCTCTGCTACCATGGTAACCAGGATGTTTTTTTGCAGGGGCTCAATGCACAGACCACACTTCCCATTGGGTCAATTTAATTTTTTAAAAACAGCCCAATTGTTTCAGGACAAGGAGACTTTTCCAACCAATCACATTCAACATGGGAGGGGTCAGCCAGCTCACTCACATTTATCCAACAGATTTTGCAACGAATCGGCCATTTTCCCCTGAGGAAGCTGGAGTAACAGCGAAACGTCGGGAAAAACTATTCCTAGCCGGAATACTCATTGAGTCAAAGAGAATTTTTTTCCACAGGTTGGAGAGAGAGAGAGAGAGAGAGAGAGAAAGGGAGAGAGAAGGATTGACTGGGTAGAGGGACTTCGGGAAACCGGAGAACCTTCCCGGAGAAGGAGAGAGAGAGGGAGCGACCAGGTAGAGGGACTTCGGGACGCCGGAGAACCTCCCTGGGGAAGGAGAGAGAAGGAGAGAGAGAAGGAGCGACCGGGCAGAGGGACTTCGGGACACCGGAGAACCTTAGTGCGGTAGAGTATTGTTACGAGGGGACATCCCACAGTAACTTTTCTTGCACATTTTACACCCAGACAATGCAACGGAATACACAAAGAAAACGTGGGCCTTTCCCACCACGCAGGAATTACGCACACACGGTTCCAGTAGGTAGAGGTAATTTAATTAGAGATAGTTTTGCTACAACGGTTAGATTAATTTATAAAATAGCCCAGACGATTCACCATTTAGTGTTACTAGAGAGCCAAAGGGAGCCTCCTAAAGGCATTATAAGACAATCAGATAAATTAACATTTTTTATAAAGCCAGCAAACCCATCACGGGAAACGCTGAGAAAATTGGCTTTAAATTCAGAAAACTGGGCAAAACAAACAAGACAAATTCTAATTGAGCATTACCAAATTAACCTCAAGAAATTGGATGATGACTGGCAAACAACAGAAATTACTGACCGGCTCCAGGAAGCCATTGCCAAAGCAATAAATTGGAATAAAAAGAATCTTAAGAACAGATTCAAAGCTCAAACAATGGATGTGGTAAGAAAACACATCCGGCATCTGGCCACACGGAAAAACACAGGACAGCAGGTCAGCCCACAGACCAGGACTGCCTTGCCCCATAGACCGGGTACCCGGACCTCCAATGTGGCCACCACCTTGAACCTCGACATCATGCCTGCTTCCCAAGAGTCCGAGCCTCAAAGGCCTCGGCAGAGCGAGGGGAACGACCGACAGCTGGCTATACCGAACCGGACTATGACTAATCGCACACACCGAGTCCCAACCTCCACCAGACCGAGCCATCCCCCTCCCCACCCCCCCAGACCATCGACGAGTCGCTCCCCCACACATTGCTTCCCTCAGACCGTGGTAGAAGAACAGCCCGTGCCACAGAGACAGGACCAAACCAGGCCAACCTCTCCAACTCCACTGCCAACCCCCTTAGTTAATTGGTACCCCGACATTACAGTGGTACGTGAACCCCTCCCGCAAAGACAGAGAGAAGGCCGGAATGAGCCGACAGCCTCGACTTCCACAACGGCCCCCTCCACTGGACAGATGAACCCCTCCCCTACGAGTGTACACCCTAGGGCTACAGGGACACCCCCACCACAGAGGCAAAGCAGGAGCCGAACTCAGGCGACATCCTCGACCTCACAGACAAATTCTGTGACTGCATCCGCAGGCCCTGCGCCTGTCAGGGTGGACCCCGAGACGGTGACGACACGCTCACCCCCGCTACAAGGACAGAGTGACGACCATTCTGAATCTGACACTGATAGGGACAATCCACAGCCAGTGACAAGGCATCCTAATACTTGCCAGAAAAACAGAAATTGGCAACTCAAACCTGTTAAACCAATCTTGATCATGGGGGACTCTAATCTCTCCCAAATAAAAAGCTGCCCAAACCCAATCACACAAATTGACAGCTTTCCAGGAGCTAAATTCATTCATGCCACGGCTGTCCTAAACAAGTTACAACCTTCCCCAGAAATTAAGAAAGTGGTGCTGGCAATTGGCATTAACCACCGCACGCAAAGACCACTGACTGCAATTAAGCAACTACAAATTCTCCTAAAAGTGGCTAAAACTAAATTCCCTAATGCACAGATTTGGGTGCCCGAAATAAATTTCAGCCAATCACTCCCAGAAGGGGAAAAGGATACAATCCGTCAGTTAAATCAATTCATTAAAACCCAATCTTACATACCAGCCATAGCTGCCAGGTCCTTCAGGGTAAGCAGGGATCACATTCACTGGACGGAGAACACGGCACTGATCATGATCAATAAATGGATGAAACATTTAAACTAAATAGTACTGCAACCCTAGAAAAGCGGTGCCTTAACTTAGGAGAAACTATTGTCAATATTTCCAAACTCTTTACCCCTACAGAAACACAGAAAGGGGTCCTAAACAAGGGTCTTACATTTGTGCCGGTCACAAAGCCATGTAAAAAGCAGATTCAGAATGACTTAGAAAGCTTTTACACAAGAATTAAACTCACAGATTACTTTAGGGACTCAATTACAGACAAACAACCCTTCATGCCGTCATCGGACTGGACCCCAGAAGACACTGAAATACACCCAGAGATAGTAAATTTTATGAGAGTAACTCAAAAGGAAATAGAAAAAATCCCCATATTAAAAGATAAACAGAATCTCACCAGAAGAGAAAGGCAGGCGATTAGGGAATTAAAAACTAACCCGAACATAGTTATAAAACCAGCAGATAAGGGCAGTAGTATAGTTCTCATGGACAAACAACAGTACCTGTTTGAAGCACACAGACAATTAAATAACACGGACCACTACATTAAATTAACAAAACCCATCTTTCAGGAAACACAAAAAGAGATTGACAATATATTAGAACGACTCCATAAGTCTAAATTTATTAAACGGAAACAGGTTGAATACCTGAGAGGGGAACAACCGCGGCCCAGAAAGTTTTACATACTGCCCAAAATACATAAACGTCCAGATACATGGACAATTCCAGGGGAGATACCACCGGGAAGACCCATTGTGTCAGACTGTGGCAGTGAATCCTACAGGGTAGCTGAATACATTGATTCATTCCTGAACCCCTTGGCCCAGAAACATCCCAGTTATATCAAGGACACATATCACTTCACAGAAATAGTTAACTCATTGACCGTACCCCCTAATGCCCTTCTTTTTACCATGGACATCGAAAGCCTATATACAAATATAGAAACAAACAGAGGTATACAGGCAGTTAAAAATGCCCTTGCTAAATTTCCCCACCCTAAAAGACCAGATGAAGCTATAATTCAGCTACTACATCTGGGTTTAACAAAAAATGACTTTGAATTCGATGGGGAATCGTACCTCCAAATTAAGGGCACAGCTATGGGTAAAAAGTTTGCCCCGGCCTATGCAAACATTTACATGGCAGACTGGGAGGAGAGTGTCTTCAAAAAGTGTCCCAAGCGCCCAATGTGCTATTATAGGTACTTGGATGATATATGGGGGGTTTGGACCCACACAGAATCAGAATTAGAAGATTTCATCAACACTCTCAATAATCATCACCCCTCCATTAAAATTAAAGCCACAACACACAAGGAAAGCATTGACTTTCTCGACACTACAGTTTTTAAGTTGCCACTAGAGAACAACAGTCACAAATTAGCAACAAAGGTATTCTTCAAAGTAACTGACACACATACACTCCTGCACACTAAAAGCCATCATCCCAGGCACACCTTTAGGGGACTGGTAAAGTCACAACTCATGCGGTTCCACCGCATATCCACAAAACTAGAAGATTTCAACAAAGCGGTCACCACCCTTTTCACCGCACTGAGACGGAGGGGGTACACAAAGAGATTCCTCAGACATATCAAGTCCAATTTCCTGAGGGAGATGGAGACCCCACAGCCACGGTATAGGCCAACTACAAGACTACCACTTGTTACAACATACGGCGCAACAACTCAACAGATAAATAGGGTAGTGAGAAACCAGTTTGAAAAGTTAAAAGGGGATGTTAACTCACTGAGCCAATATAGCATAACATCAGCTTTCAAAAGAGGCAAAAACCTAAAAGACCTATTGGTCACCAGTAGCGTAAAGGCACAAACCGTACCAAATTGCGGTGACAGACAATGTGGAACATGTAAACACCTAAAGGTCTTAAAAATCTTGCAAAACGAGAACACAGGAAAAACCGCTTCAATAAAGCAAAGAATTACATGCGAGCAACAAAATGTAGTCTATGCAATTCGATGTAAACAGTGCCACATTTTATATATCGGGGAAACAGGGAACACTTTAAGAACTAGATTTACGGGACACCTTAGTTCCATCCGGACAGGGAAGGAAGACAAGGCGATAACCAGACATTTTATGCAACATGGAATTCAGTCCCTGGAAATCATGGGGCTTGAAACTAACTTGAATTGGACACCAATACAAAGGAAAAGGAAAGAGAGATGGTGGATCTTAACATTACAAACCCAGTTACCAAAGGGTCTGAACCAAATGTAGGACAGCAAATATTTCTTCACCCATACTTAAAACGTAACACATCCAAAACAATCCTGAACTCCACATATCCCGAATCCATGGGAACACAGCACACCATCCACAACCATCTCGGATAATAACACCAGCCCATCTACCCAAAGAAAATTGGCGCCCTAACCCTAGCCCTAACCCCAATCCCCACAACACTCATGTAACCCCCGCCCCAGACCCATCCAGGACCCTAAAATCTAACCCCAAAACCAATGGCCCGACCCCAACGCCCAACGCCCAACCCCAACGCCCAACGCCCAACCCCAACGCCCAACCCCAACGCCCAACCCCAACGCCCAACCCCAACCCCAACGCCCAACCCCTACCCCAACGCCCAACCCCTACCCCAACGCCCAACCACTACCCCAACGCCCAACCACTACCCCAACGCCCAACCACTACCCCAACGCCCAACCACTACCCCAACGCCCAACCACTACCCCAACGCCCAACCACTACCCCAACGCCCAACCACTACCCCAACGCCCAACCACTACCCCAACGCCCAACCACTACCCCAACGCCCAACCACTACCCCAACGCCCAACCACTACCCCAACGCCCAACCACTACCCCAACGCCCAACCACTACCCCAACGCCCAACCACTACCCCAACGCCCAACCACTACCCCAACGCCCAACCACTACCCCAACGCCCAACCACTACCCCAACGCCCAACCACTACCCCAACGCCCAACCACTACCCCAACGCCCAACCACTACCCCAACGCCTAACCACTACCCCAACGCCTAACCACTACCCCAACGCCTAACCACTACCCCAACGCCTAACCACTACCCCAACGCCTAACCACTACCCCAACGCCTAACCACTACCCCAACGCCTAACCACTACCCCAACGCCTAACCACTACCCCAACGCCTAACCACTACCCCAACGCCTAACCACTACCCCAACGCCTAACCACTACCCCAACGCCTAACCACTACCCCAATCCTAACCACTACCCCAATCCTAACCACTACCCCAATCCTAACCACTACCCCAATCCTAACACCTAACGCCTAAACCCTACCCTAAACCCCCCCCAATCCTAAGCCTAAAACCCCCCCCAGACCGAACCCTAAACCAAAGCTAACCCTAGTCCTAATCGACCAAACTTCCCCAACTCCCCCCCCCCCCCGACCTATTCCTAACCTACCCAAAACACCCCCACCCCCGACCGAAACTCTGAATCTTCTTGATGGCTCCCGCCCTAAAATCCAAACTTTGTCCAGCCCTTAGACACGACTGATCCTTCAATTCGATATACTCATTGCAAAGCTAATAGCACATGCTATTCATTGCAATCCCACTGATAATCCGAGCTGGAAAGGCAAGTGGACATGGATGGACACTAACTTATGGCGTGAGCCGAATAAAAGTGGCAGCTGCTAGTGAAATTAAACTCAAGAAATGAGTATATAAACACAAGAGGGGAGGCTTTCCCACCCCTACTGCCCGAACACCCTAACCCCAGCCCTAACTTTAAAGTGACACGCCTTCCGTTGTGCCTGGTCCAAGTGCTGCCATAACGCAGTTCCCCTGATGAAGCTATAGTTGATAGCGAAATGTTGGGAAGCATCCGTAGTCCCAGTTGGCAAGGCAAGCGGACAGACACCAACTCAAGGCGTGGGCCAAATAAAAGTGGCAGCTTCTCGTGAAATTAAACTCTAGAAATGAGTACATAAACACAAAACTGCCCGCTTACCCTAACCCTACATACCAGGCAACATCCTAGTAAATCTCCTCTGCACCCTTTCCAAAGCTTCCACATCCTTCCTATAATGCGGTGACCAGAACTGCACGCAATACTCCAGGTGCGGCCTCACCAGAGTTTTGTACAGCTGCAGCATGACCTCGTGGCTCCGAAACTCGATCCCCCTACTAATAAAAGCTAACACACCATATGCCTTCTTAACAGCCCTATTAAATCCCTGAAAGTTGCTACCCAGGTTATGTACCTGGACACCAAGATCTCTCTGTTCATCTACACTACCAAGAATCTTCCCATTAGCCCAGTGCTCTGCATTCCTGTTACTCCTTCCAAAGTGAATCACCTCACACTTTTCCGCATTAAACTCCATTTGCCATCTCTCAGCCCAGCTCTGCAGCCTATCTATGTCCCTCTGTACCCTACAACATCCTTCGGCACTATCCACAACTCCACCGACCTTCGTGTCATCCGCAAATTTACTAACCCACCTTTCTACACCCTTTTCCAGGTCATTTATAAAAATGACAAACAGCAGTGGCCCCAAAACAGATCCTTGCGGTACACCACTAGTAACTAAACTCCAGGATGAACATTTGCCATCAACCACCACCTCTGTCTTCTTTCAGCTAGCCAATTTCTGATCCAAAGCTCTAAATCACCTTCAACCCCATACTTCCGTATTTTATGCAATAGCCTACCGTGGGGAACCTTATCAAACGCCTTACTGAAATCCATATACACCACATCCACTGCTTTACCCTCATCCACCTGTTTGGTCACCTTCTCGAAAAACTCAATAAGGTTTGTGAGGCACGACCTACCCTTCACAAAACCGTGCTGACTATCGCTAATGAACTTATTCTTTTCAAGATGATTATAAATCCTATCTCTTATAACCTTTTCCAACATTTTACCCACAACCGAAGTAAGGCTCACAGGTCTATAATTACCAGGGCTGTCTCTACTCCCCTTCTTGAACAAGGGGACAACATTTGCTATCCTCCAGTCTTCCGGCACTATTCCTGTCGACATAAAGATCAAGGACAAAGGCTCTGCAATCTCCTGCAATTCCGAAGAAGGGTCACTGACCCGAAACGTTAACTCTGCTTCTCTTTCCACAGATGCTGCCAGACCTACTGAGTGATTCCAGCATTTCTTGTTTTTATTATCTGCAATCTCCTCCCTGGCTTCCCAGAGAATCCTAGGATAAATCCCATCTGGCCCAAGGGACTTATCTATTTTCACACATTTTGAAAAGTTAAAAGGGGATGTTAACTCACTGAGCCAATATAGCACAACATCAGCTTTCAAAAGAGGCAAAAACCTAACAGACCTATTGGTCACTAGTAGCGTAAAGGCACAAGCCGTACCAAATTGCAGTGACAGACAATGTGGAACATGCAAGCACCTAAAGGTCTTAAAAATCTTGCAAAACGAGAACACAGGAAAAACTGCTTTAATAAAGCAAAGAATTACATGCAAGCAACAAAATGTAGTCTATGCAATTCGATGTAAACAGTGCCACATTTTATATATCGGGGAAACAGGGAACACTTTAAGAACTAGATTTACGGGACACCTTAGTTCCATCCGGACAGGGAAGGAAGACAAGGCGATAACCAGACATTTTATGCAACATGGAATTCAGTCCCTGGAAATCATGGGGCTTGAAACTAACTTGAATTGGACACCAATACAAAGGAAAAAGAGAGATGGTGGATCTTAACATTACAAACCCAGTTACCAAAGGGTCTGAACCAAATGTAGGACAGCAAACATTTCTTCACCCATACTTAAAACGTAACACATCCAAAACAATCCTGAACTCCACATACCCCTAATCCATGGGAACACAGCACACCATCCACAACCAATTCGGACAATAACACCAGCCTTAGAAGTAGCCCATCTACCCAAAACAAATTGGTGCACATTTTTAATAATCTAAAACCCAGAAACCCAAAAGCCTAAATGGACTAGGCGAATATGACAAAAGTCATAAATCGGTTGCTCACATTATGGCAGAACACGGGACAAACTCCTGTTGCCCAAATACCCTAATACTAACAGAGAACTGAATGCGACCAAACCCTGAGGCTGGCCCGGATGCCTCACCCGCACCTGACCCAGTATGGCCCTTGCCCCCAGACCCAACCCTATCTCTAATGCCCCCTAACCCTGAACCCAGATCTAAACCTAAGGCCCCGCCCTGGACCCTGACCCAAATCCCCAAAACATTCATGTAATCCCCACCCTTAACCCTAACTCCCCGACCACAGCCCCAACTCGTAACCCTAAAACACTTGCATCTGGACCCAATCCCAAAACCCTAAAATCTAAACCTAACCCTAAACCCAGATGCCCCAAACCCAGTTCCAATCCCTAACCCAATCCCCCACAATATTAACATAACCCTTGCCCCTGGACCCAGCCCTAACACCAAGGCCTAAACCAAAAAAACCCTACAACCCTAAACTTCCCCAATAACCCAAAGCCTATTCCTAACCTGCCAACCTCCCTCCCCATCCCCCCACCTATTCCTAGACTACCCCAAAAAAATCCCCACTCTCGAACCAGATCCTGACCTAACCTCTGAATCTTCTTAATGACCCCCACCCCAAAATCTATACTTTGTCCAGCCCTTAGACATGACTGATTCTTCAATTAGATATACTCATTGCAAAAATAATAGCATATACTTTTGCATTCCAATTCCACTGATATTCCTAGCTGGAAAGGCAAGCGGACGTGGATGGACACCAACTTAAGGCGTGGCCTGAATAAAACTGGCAGCTGCTAGTGAAATTAAACTTAAGAAAATGAGTATATAAACACAAGGGGGGATGCTTTCCCACCCCTGTTGTCCGAATACCTTATCCTAACAGCTTTTTAAAAGAAAGCACAGAGATGCAGGGCGTGGAAGGTCTGAGTTAGGATACAAGACAGGGCTAGATAAGTTGACAAGGAGGAAGGACGAAAAATTAGGAGGCATTTCTTGCTGTTGGAACTGACAAATATCACTCGTGATTAACTAAGCACAACAGCTCTTTCAAAGAGACAGCACAAGCACGACAAGCCGAATGGCTTCCTTCTATGCTGGACAGTTCTAACAAGAAAATTACTTTCCAAAGCAACTAACACCCAAGGCGAGATATTAACTCACTCAAAACAAATTCAGTTAAAATCACGCTCACACAACAAACCGCACATGGAAAAAAACCTAAGGATTTTAAAGCAGGCAGTTACTACTCTGGTCACTGGATTGAGACAGAGGATTCACTGAAATATTCTTCAGGAAGGTTAATTCACATTTCCTGAAGGAAATGGAGAATCCACAGCAAGAGGGAGACTCACATTAATGACAAACTGCACAAGACCCAAGAAATCCATAATTAAAAGCAGTTATGTAAAGCAGAAAGTGGATATCAAATCATTCAGTCCAGATTCACATCAACTTTCAAGGAAGAGAAAGAAAAAACTCAAACATCGACAAAAAAAGTAAAGACTTTGTCTTACCGGTCTTTCCCTCTAGTTGCAAAGTTCCCAAACCACTCTGATTATGTCCGGAACGTTCAAGAAGCCTCCTTCCAACAATAATTTTTCTAGAGGTTTCTCGAAGCTTCTCTCTCTCCGTAATTAATGTCGCAGCTGGTTTAAATATACCGCCTCCCGTCAATCATCCCCACCCACCGAAAGTGACGCGCGCTCCGTTGAGCTATTGGACAGCTAGTTCTATATTTAGATTGTTATCCAGATAATATTTATGTTATATCTAAATAACATCTAGATCTCATTCAATAATCGAATGTCTGAATACTACGGAGACAAATCACTCTCGCCCCGCTCCCAATTGAATTAGTGCCCCTTGTACCGCCCCTGCCCTAATGGGGGTGTTTAGAGCTTCTCTTTGCCCCCTCCCTCCCACTACCCCGACTGCCGATGGAGTATTTAGAGTCCACTACACCCACCCCTATACCTATGGGGGTATTTATAGCCAGCCCCATACCAGCCCACACGCCTTGGGGATATTTACAGCACTCTGTGCTGCCGCAACCCTATGTGGGTATTTATAGCCACTTGTACCACCCCGAGTCTTATGGGGGTATTTAGAGCCTTCACATATCGCCCCAACCCCAATTGGGGTATCTAAAGCTCTCCCTGGCCTGCCCCTCCTACGCTGGGGTCTTTAGCGCTCCTGTACTGCCCTTCCCTATGTTTTTTTTTTAACAGACCCCTGTTCTCATCCTCCCACTACGGTGGGTATTTAGAGAGCCCCCTGCACTGCCACTCTCCCTATGGTAGTATTTAGACCACCAGTACTGCCCCTCCCGCTATGAGGATATTTAGAGATCTCCTACACTGCCCTTCATGGACAACATTCAGGCTTTGGTTAATCAGTGGCAAGTAACATTAGCGTCACACGAATACCAGATAATGTCCATCTACAACAAATGAGAATCTAACCATCTCCCCTTGACATTCAACAACATTACTATCGATGAATAGCCCACCATTGACAACCTAATGGTTGCCATTGACCAGTAACTTAACTAGTCCAGTCACATAAATACTGTGGCTACAAGATCAGGTCAGAGGCTGGGAATTCTGCAGTGAGTAACTCCTCTCCTGACACCCCAAAGCCTGTCCAACATCTACAAGGCATAAGTCAGGAGTGTGATGTAATACCTCCACTTGCCTGGATGAGTGCAGTTCCGACAACAGTAAAGAAACTCGACACCATCCAGGACAATGCTGCCCATTTGATTGTCACCCCATACACCACCTTAAACATTCAATCCCTCCACAACCAGTGCACAGTGGCAGCAGGATGTATATCATCAACAAGATACACTGAAGCAACTCACCAAGGCTCCTTTGACAGTACCTTAGAAATCTACAAACTCTACCACCACCACCTAGAAGAACAAAGACAGCAGATACATGGTAACATTACAAGTTCCCCTCGAAGTTACACACCATCCTGACTTGGAACTATATTGCCACTCCTTCACTGTCGCTGGGTCAAAATCTTGGAACACCCTCCTAACAGCACTATGGGTGTACTTACAGCACATGGGCTGCAGTGGTTCAAGAAGGTAACTCACCATCACCTTCGCAAAGGCAATTAGTGGTTAGCAATTAGTGCCAGCAAGGCTCACATCCCACAAAAGAATAATAAAAAATGACTGGGTAAATCAAATATGCAAAGGTAGTCTGGAAGATGAATTTGTAGAATATTTTTGCAACAGTTTCCTGAAATAATGTGTTATGGATCCAATTAGGGATAAAGCTGTTTTAGATCTAGTGTGGTACAAAGAGGCAGGTTTAATTAGTAATCTCAGTAAAAGATCCTCTGGGAAAAAGTTATCATAATACAATTGATTTCCATATTAAGTTTGAAAGCAACATTTTCCAATCCCAAACAAGGACTTCAACAAAGCCAATTATGTAGGTATGAGGGGAGAGTTGATTAAGGTTGATTGGGTAAACAGACTAAAAGGTATGGGAGTAAATAAACAGTGGGAAACATTTAAAGGAACAATTCAAAATGTTCAACAAAAATACATCCACTAAAAATAAGTCAGCAAGAGGGGTAAGGCAATTTTGTCTTACTAAGGAAGTTAAGGATAGTATTAGATGAAAAGAAGAGCTTATAATGTTGCAAAGAATAGTGGTAAGACTGAGGATTAGAAGTGTTTTCGAAACCAGCAAAGGGCAACCAAAAAGTTGATTGGAAAAAGGAAAAAACAAATAGCATGAAAGTAAAGTAGCCAGGAATATAAAGGCTCTTACAATCTGTTTTTAGATGTATATAAAAAGGTTAGTAGCTAAAGTGAACATTGGTCCTTTAGAGACAGAGACAGGAGAAATTATCATGGGGAATGAGGAAATGGCAGGTATGTTGAACAAATATTTTGTGTCTGCCTTCACAGTAGAAGACACAAATTGGATGCCAGAAATCACAGGCAAATAAAAGTAAGGAACTTAAGGTGATTAATATCACCACGGAATCTTAAGGGAATAATGCCAACAAATCCCCAGTATCTGATGGCCCACATCCGAGAGATATAAAAGAGGTAGCTGCAGGGATAGTGGATGTACTGGTTATGTTTTTGCAGAATTCCCTGGATTCTAGAATAGTCCCTATGGATTAGAAGTGAGCAAATATAACACTGTTATTCAGAAAGGAAGGAGAGAGAAAACAGGGAATTACAGACCAGTTCGCCTGACATCAGTTCAATCATAGAATCACAGAAAGTTTATGGCACACAATGAGGCCACTTGGCCCATCATGTCTGTGCCAGCTCAAAAACGTTCCACCCATTCTAATCCCACCTTCCAGCAGGTGGTCCATAGCCCTGCAGATTACGGCACTTGAGGTGCATATCCAGACTTCTTTTGAATGAATTGAAGGTTTCTGCCTCAACTACCCTTTCAGGCAGTGAGTTACACCCCCCCCCCACCACCCTCTGGGTGAAGAAAACCTTCCCTCATCTCCGCTCTAATAATTCTACCAATCACTTTAAATCTATGCCTCCTAGTCACTGACCTCTGCGAAGGTAAATCAGCCCTTCACATCAACTCTATCCAGGCTCCTCACAATTTTGTGCATCTGAATCAAATCTCTCCTCAGCCTTCTCTCTTCCAAGGAGAACAACCCCAGCCTATCCAATCATTACTCATAGCTGCATTATTCCAGTCCTGGAAACATCCTCGTAAATCTCCTTTCTGTAATGAAGTGACCAGAACTGCACACAGTACTCAAGTTGTGACCTAATCAATGATTTATACAGTTCCAGCATAACCTCCCTGCTCTTATATTCTATACCTCAGCTAATAAAGGAAAGGATTCCATATGCCTTCTTAACCACCTCATCAACCTGTCCTGCTACCTTCAGGGATCTGTGGACATTTACTCCAAGGTCCCTCACTTCCTCTACACCTCTCAGTATTTTTCCATTAAACTTGTCTTCCTTTGCCTTGTTTGACCTCCCAAAAGCATCACCTCACTTTGTTTTATTCATTCATGGGATGTGGGCATGGCTGGCCAGGCCAGTATTTATTGCCCATTCCTAATTGCCCTAGAGAAGGTGGTGGTGAGCTGCCTTCTTTAACCGCTTCAGTCCATGTGGGGTAGGGACACCCACAGCGCTGTTAGGAAGGGAGTTCCAGGATTTTGACCCAGCGACAGTGAAGGAACAGTGATATAGTTCCAAGTCAGGATGGTGTGTGACTTGGAGGGGAAATTGCAGATGGTGGCATTCCCAACCATTTGCTGCCCTTGTCTTTATAGGTGGTAGAGATCGCGGGTTTGGGAGGTGCTGGCTTCGGAGCCTTGGTGCATTGCTGCAGTGTATTGTGTAGATGGTACACACTGCTGCCACTGTACATCAGTGGTGGAGGGAGTGAATGTTTGTAGATGGGGTGCCAATCAAGCGGGCTGCTTTGTCCTGGATAGTGTCGAGCTTCTTGAGTGTTGTTGGAGCTGTACCCATCCAGGTAAATGGAGAGTATTCCACCACACTCCTGACTTGTGCCTTGTAGATGGTGGACAGGCTTTGGGAAGTCAAGAGGTGAGTTACTCACCGCAGGATACCTAGCCTCTGACCTGCTCTTGTAGCCATGGTATTTATATGGCTACTCCAGTTCAGTTTCTATTCAATGGTAGCCCCTAGGATGTTGATAGGGGGGGATTCAGCAATGGTAATGCCATTGAATGTCAAGGGGAGATGGTTAGATTCTCTCTTGTTGGAGATGGTCATTGCCTGTCACTTGTGTGGCGCGAATGTTACTTGCCACTTATCAGCCCAAGCCTGGATATTGTCCAGGTTTTGCTGCATTTCTACACGGACTGCTTCAGTATCTGAGGAGTCACGAATGGTGCTGAACATTGTGCAATCATCAGTGAACATCCCCACTTCTGACCTTATGATTGAAGGAAGGTCATTGATGAAGCAGCTGAAGATGGTTGGGCCTAGGACACTACCCTGAGGAACTCCTGCAGTGATGTCCTAGAGCTCAGATGATTGACCTCCAACAACCACAACTATCTTCCTTTGCACTAGGTATGACTCCAGTCAGCAGAGGGTTTTGCCCCTGATTCACGTTGACCTCAGTTTTGCTAGGGCTCCTTGATGCCATACTCGGTCAAATGCTGCCGATGTCCAGGGCAATCACTCTCACCTCACCTCTTGAGTTCAGCTCTTTTGTCCATGTTTGAACCAAGGCTGTAATGAGGTCAGGAGCTGAGTGGCCCTGGCGGAACCTAAACTGAGCGTCACTGAGCAGGTTATTGCTAAGCAAGTGCCGCTTGATGGCACTGTTGATGACACCTTCTATCACTTTACTGATAATTGAGAGTAGGCTGATGAGGCGGTAATTGGCCGGGTTGGACTTGTCCTGCTTTTTGAGTACAGGACAACCTGGGCAATTTTCCACATTGCAGGGTAGATGCCAGTGTTGTAGCTGTACTGGAACAGCTTGGCTAGGGCCGCAGCAAGTTCTGGGGCACAGGTCTTCAGTACTATTGCTGGAATATTGTCAGGGCCAATAGCTTTTGCAGTATCCAGTGCCTTCAGTCATTTCTTGATATCACGCGGAGTGAATCGAATTGGCTGATGTCTGGCATCTGTGATGCTGGGGACTTCAGGAGGAGGCCAAGATGGATCATCAACTCGGCACTTCTGGCTGAAGATTGTTGCAAATGCTTCAGCCTTATCTTTCGCACTGGTGTGCTGGGCTCCCCCATCATTGAGGATGGGGATATTTGTGGAGCCACCTCCTCCAGTCAGTTGTTTAATTGTCCACCACCATTCACGGCTGGATGTGGCAGGACTGCAGAGCTTAGATCTGATCCGTTGGTTATGGGATCGCTTAGCTCTGTCTATCGCATGCTGCTTACGCAGTTTGGCATGCAAGTAGTCCTGGGTTATAGCTTCACGAGGTTGACACCTCATTTTGAGATATGCCCTGTGCTGCTACTGGCATGCTCTCCTGCACTCTTCATTGAACCAGGGTTGGTCTCCTGGCTTGATAGTAATCGTAGAGTGGGGGATATGCCGAGCCATGAGGTTACAGATTGTGGATGAGTACAATTCTGCTGCTGCTGATGGTCCACAGCGCCTCATGGATGCCCAGTTTGGCATTGCTAGATCTGTTCGAAATCTATCCCATTTAGCACGGTGATAGTGCCACACAACACGATGGATGGTATCCTCAATGTGAAGGCGGGACTTCGTCTCCACAAGGACTGTGCGGTGGTCACTCCTACCAATACTGTCATGGACAGAAGCATCTGCAGCAGGCAGATTGGTGAGGACGAGGTCAAGTATGTTTTTCCATTGTGTTGGTTCCTCCACCATCTGCCGCATACCCAGTCTATCAGCAATGTCCTTTAGGACTCGGCCAGCTCGGTCAGTAGTGGTGCTACTGAGCCACTCTTGGTGATGGACATTGAAGTCCCCCACCCAGAGTACATTTTGTGCCCTTGCCACCCTCAGTGCTTCCTCCAAGTGGTGTTCAACATGGAGGAGTACTAACTATCAGCTGAGGGAGCGTGGTAGGTGGTAATCAGTAGGAGGTACCATGTTTGACCTGATGCCATGAGACTTCATGGGGTCTGGAGCCGATGTTGAGGGCTCCCAGGGCAACTCCCTCCCTACTGGATACCACTGTGCCGCCACCTCTGCTGGATCTGTCCTGCCGGTGGGACAGGACATACCCGGGGATGGTGATGGCAGTGTCTGGGACATTGTCTGTAAGGTATGATTCCGTGAATATGACTATGTCAGGCTGTTGCTTGACTAGTCTGTGGGACAGCTCTCTCAACTTTGGCACAAGCCCCCAGATGTTAGTAAGGAGGACTTTGCAGGGTCGACAGGGCTGGGTTTGCCGTTGTCGTTTCCGGTACCTAGGTCATTGCCGGGTGGTCTGTCCAGTTTCATTCCTTTTTATAGACTTTGTAGCGGTTAGATACAACTGAGTGGCTTGCTAGGCCATTTCAGAGGGTATGTAAGAGTTAACCACATTTCTGTGGGTCTGGAGTCACAGACCAGACCAGGTAAGGACAGCAGATTTCCTTCCCTAAAGGACATTAGTGAACCAGATGGGTTTTTACAACAATCGACAATGGTTTCATGGCCATCATTAGACTAGATTTTTAATTCCAGATTTATTAATTAAATTCAAATTCCACCTTCTGCTGTGGTGGGATTCGAACCCATGTCCCCAGAGAAATACCCTGGGTCTCTGGGTTACTAGTCCAGTGATAATACCACTACGCCACTGCCTATCCTAGTAGTGGGGGATTCAGCGATCACAATGCCATTGAATGTCAAAGGGAGATGGTTAGATTCTCTCTTGTTGGAGATGGTCATTGCCTGGCACTTTTGTGACGCAAATGTTACTTGCCACTTACCAGCCCAAGCCTGGATGTTGTCCAGGTCTTGCTGCATTTCTACACAGACTGCTTCAGTATCTGAGGAGTCATGAATGGTGCTGAACATTGTGAAATGATCAGTGAACATCCCCACTTCTGACCTTATGATTAAACGAAGGTCATTGATGAAGCAGCTGAAGACGGTTGGGTCTTGGACACAACCATGAGGAACTCCTGCAGTGATGTCCTGGAGCTGCGACCATTGACTTCCAACAACCACAACTATCTTCCTTTGTGCTAGGTATGGCTCCAACCACTGGGAGTTTTCCCCCGATTCCCAATTGACTTCAGTTTTGCTAGGGCTCCTTGATGCCATACACATTCAAATGCTGCCTTGATGTCAAGGGAACTCACTCTCACCTCACCTCTTGAGTTCAGCTCTTTTGTCCATGTTTGAACCAAGGCTGTAATGAGGTCAGGAGCTTGTTGGCCATGGTGGAACCCAAACTGAGCAGGTTACTGCTAAGAAAGTGCTGCTTGCTAGCACTGTCGATGACACCTTCCATCACTTTACTGATGATTGAGCGTAGACTAGTGGGGTGGGGGGTAATTGGCTGGGTTGGACTTGTCCTGCTTTTTTTGTACAGGACATACCTGGGCAATGCTGCACATTGCTGGGTAGATACCAGTTTTGTAGCTGCATTGGAACAGCTTGGCTAGGAGTACAGCACGTTCTGGAGTAGAGGTCTTCAGTACTATTGCCAGAATGTTGCCAGGGCCCATAGCCTTCACTTCCCTGGGTTGAATTCCATTTACCACTTTTCTGCCCATCTGACCAGACAAACAATATCTTCCTGCAGCCTACAGCTATCCTCCTCACTTTCTACCACACAGTCAATCTTTGTATCACCTGCAAACTTCTTGATAATGCCCCCTACATTTACGTCCAAATCATTAATATACACCACAGGAAGCATGGGAACCAGTACTGAGCCCTGCAGAATGCCACTGGAAACAGCCCTTCAGTTGCAAAAACACTCGTTAACAATTACCCTTTGTTTCCTGCCACTGAGCCAATTTTATATCCACCTTGTTGCATGTCCCTGGATCCCATGGGATTTTATTTTTTTAACCAGTCTGCCATGTTGGACCTTGTCAAAAAGCCTTGCTAAAATCCATGTAGACCACATCAACTGCACTACCGTCATCTATCTTTCGTGTTACTTCATCAAAAAATCGATCAAGTTGGTCAGCCAAGACCTTCCCTTAACAAATCCATGCTGAATATCCTTTATTAATCTGTGCCTTTGTAAGTGACAGTTTATCCTGTTTCTCAGAATAGATTCTAATAATTTGCCCACTACTGAAGTTAGACTGACTGGCCTGTAATTATTCGATCTATCCCTCACTGCCTTTTAAACAGAGGTACAACGTTAACAGTCCTCCAATCCTCCGGCATCACACCTCTTTCCAGTGAGGACTGAAAAATGATGGTCAGACCTTCCGCTATTTCTTCTCTTGATTCTTTTAACAGCCTGGGGTACATTTCATCTGGCCCTGGTGATTTATCAACTTTCAAGGATGCTCATCCCATTAACACTTCTTCTTTCCCTATGTTTATCACATTCAATACTTCACACTCTTTCTCCTTAACTACAATATTTGCATCGTCCCCCTCTTTTGTGAAGACAAACACAAAGTATTCATTAAGAACAATACCAACATCTTCCACCCCTACACATAAGTTACCTATTTGGCCTTCTATGGGCCCTTCTCTCTCTTTAGTCATCCTCTTACTCTTAATGTATTGATAAAGCATCTTTCAGTTCACCTTAATTTTGCTTGCCAAAATTCTTTCATGCCCTCTCTTTGCTTTCCTAATTTCCTTTTTGATTTCACCACTCCACTTTCTATACTCCTCTCGGTTTTCTGTAGTGTTCTCTGTGTCAGGCATAAGCCTTCCTTTTTGGCCTTGCCTTATCTTATGCTGTAAGCTCCTTGATATCCATGGGGCTCTAGATTTGGCTGCCCCACCATTTTTCTTTGTGGGAACATGTTTACTCTGAACCCCTTGAATCTCTACTTTGAATGCCTCCCATTCTTTGACACTGATTTACCTTCAAGTAGCAATTTCCAGTCCATTTTCGCTAAATCACTCCTCAGTTTAATAAAATGGGCCTTGCCCCAATTGAGAACTTTAATAATAAAAACAAGAAATTCTGGAATCACTCAGCAGGTCTGGCAGCATCTGTGGAAAGAGAAGCAGAGTTAACGTTTCGGGTCACTGGCCCTTCTTCGGAACTGACAAATATTAGAAAAGTCACAGATTATAAGCAAGTGAGGGGGGGTGGGGCAAGAGATAACAAAGGAGAAGGTGTAGATTGGACCAGGCCACATAGCTGACCAAAAGGTCAAGGAGCAAAGGCAAATAATATGTTAATAGTGTGTTGAAAGACAAAGCACTAGTACAGATTAGGTGTAAATACACTGAATATTGAACAGCAGCAAGTGCAAACCTGAAAAAAAACCCCGAGAACTTTAACTTCTGTTCTATCCTTGTCCTTTTCCATAATTATGTTAAAACTAACTGCATTATGATTACTACCACTAAAATGCTCTCCCAGTGCCACTCCTTTCACCTGCCCATCTTCCTATCCAATTTGGGGGGCACAGTGGCGCAGTGGTTAGCACCACAGCCTCACAGCTCCAGCAACCCGGGTTTGGTCCTGGGTACTGTCAGTGTGGCGTTTGCAAGTTCTACCTGTGACTGTGTGTGTTTCCGCCGGGTGCTCTGGTTTCCTCCCACAGCCAAAGACTTGCAGGTTGATAGGTAAATTGGCCATTGTAAATTGCCCCTAGTGTAGGTAGATTGTAGGAGAATTGCAGGGATGTGGTAGGGGACATGGGATTAATGTAAGATTAGTATAAATGGGTGGTTGATGTTTGGTACAGACTCGGTGGACCAAAGAGCCTGTTTCAGTGCTGTATCTCTCTATGACTCTAAAACCGCACCCTCTTTTGCTGGACTTGATACATATTGGCCAAAAAATGTTCTCCTGAATGCACCTCAAGAATTCTGCTTCAAAAAAAGGAGTGGCAGTATGAGAGCATTTTGGTGGTAGTGATCATAATTCAGTTAGTTTTAACATAATTATGGAAAAGGACGAGGATAGAACAGGAGTTAGCATTCTCAATTGGGGCAAGGCCAATTTTACTAAACTGAGGAGTGATTTAATAGCAACAGAGACATGGAGGAACAAATTGGGAGGCAGATTTTGGAAAGGTGCAGAAGTAACAGGGTTGTTGTCATGGGTGACTTCAACTTCCCTAATATTGATTGGAACCTCCTTAGTGCAAATAGTTTGGATGGAGCAGTTTTTGTCAGGTGTGTCCAGGAAGGTTTCCTGACTCAATATGCAGATCGGCCGACTAGAGGGGAGACTATGTTGGACTTGGTGCTTGGCAACGTACCAGGCCAGGTGGCAGATCTATCGGAGGGAGAGCATTTCGGTGATAGTGATCACAACTCCCTGACCTTTACTATAGTCATGGAGAGGGATAGGAGCAGACGGGATGGGAAAATATTTAATTGGGGGAGGGGGAATTACAATGCTATTAGGCAGGAACTGGGGAGCATAAATTGGAAACAGATGTTCTCAGGGAAATGCACGACAGAAATGTGGAGGTTGTTGAGGGGGCACTTGCCGCGACTGCTGGATAGGTTTGTCCCGATGAGGCAAGGAAGGGATGGTAGGGTGAAGGAACCTTGGATGACAAGAGATGTGGAACAGCTAGTCAAGAGGAAGAAGGAAGCTTACTTAAGGTTGAGGAAGCAAGGATCAGACAGGGCTCTAGAGGGTTACAAGGTAGCCAGGAAGGAACTGAAGAATGGACTTAGGAGAGCTAGAAGGGGTCATGAAAAATTCTTGGCGGGTAGGATTAAGGAAAATCCCAAGGCGTTCTACACTTATGTGAGGAACAAGAGGATGGCCAGAGTGAGGGTAGAGCCGATCAGGGATACAAAGATAAGAACAAAGAACAAAGATAATTACAGCACAGGAACAGGCCCTTCGGCCCTCCAAGCCTGCTTTGATCCAGATCCTCTCTCTAAACATGTCACCTATTTTCTAAGGTTCTGTATCTCTTTTCTTCCTGCCCATTCATGTATCTGTCTAGATACATCTGAAAAGACTCCATCGTGCCCGCATCTACCACCTCCGCTGGCAATGCGTTCCAGGTGCCCACCACCCTCTGCGTAAAGAACTTTCCACGCATATCCCCCCTAAACTTTTCCCCTTTCACTTTGAACTCGTGTCCTCTAGTAATTGAAACCCCCACTCTGGGAAAAAGCCTCTTGCTATCCACCCTGTCTATACCTCTCATGATTTTGTACACCTCAATCAGGTCCCCCCTCAACCTCCGTCTTTCTAATGAAAATAATCCTAATCTACTCAACCTCTCTTCATAGCTAGCGCCCTCCATACCAGGCAACATCCTGGTGAACCTACTCTGCACCCTCTCCAAAGCATCCACATCCTTTTGATAATGTGGCGACCAGAACTGCACGCAGTATTCCAGTGGAGGCAACTTGTGCCTGGAGTTGGAGGAGGTCCTAAATGAATACTTTGCTTCAGTATTCACTAGTGAGAGGGACCTGGTCGTCTGTGAGGACAGCGTGGAACAGGCTGATATGCTCTAACAGGTTGAGGTTAAGAGGGAGGATGTGTTGGAAATTTTGAATGATATGAGGACAGATAAGTCCCCGGGGCCAGACGGGATATACCCAAGGATATTACGGGAAGCGAGGGAAGAGATTGCTGCGCCTTTGGCGATGATCTTTGCATCTTCACTGTCCACTGGAGTAGCACCGGATGATTGGAGGGTGGTAAATATTGTTCCCTTGTTCAAGAAAGGGAATAGAGATAACCCTGGGAATTATAGACCAGTCAGTCTTACGTCGGTAGTGGGCAAATTATTGGAGAGGATTCTGAGAGACAGGATTTATGATTATTTGGAAAAGCATGGTTTGATTAGAGACAGTCAGCATGGCTTTGTAAGGGGCAGGTCATGCCTCACAAGCCTTATTGAATTCTTTGAAGATGTGACTAAACACATTGATGAAGGAAGAGCAGTGGATGTGGTGTATATGGATTTTAGCAAGGCGTTTGATAAGGTTCCCCATGGTAGGCTCATTCAGAAAGTAAGGAGGCATGGGATTCAGGGAAAGTTGGCTGTCTGGATACAAAATTAGCTGGCCCATAGAAGTCAGAGGGTGGTAGTAGATGGAAAGTATTCAGCATGGAGCTCGGTGACCAGTGGTGTTCCACAAGGATCTGTTCTGGGACCTCTGCTTTTTTTGATTTTTATAAATGACTTGGATGAGGAAGTGGAAGGCTGGGTTAGCAAGTTTGCCGATGACACGAAGTTGTGGATAGTGTGGAAGGCTGTTGTAGGTTGCAACAGGACATTGACAGGATGCAGAGCTGGGCTGAGAAGTGGCAGATGGAGTTCAACCTGGAAAAGTGTGAAGTGATTCATTTTGGAAGGTCGAATTTGAATGCGGAATACAGGCTTAAAGACAGGATTCTTGGTAGTGTGGAGGAACAGAGGGATCTTGGGGTCCATGTCCATAGATCGCTCAAAGTTGCCACCCAAGTTGATAGGGTTGTTAAGAAGGCGTATGGTGTGTTGGCTTTCATTAACAGGGGGATTGAGTTTAAGAGCCGCGAGGTTATGCTGCAGCTCTATAAGGCCCTGGTTAGACCACACTTGGAATATTGTGTTCAGTTCTGGTCGCCTCATTATAGGAAGGATGTGGAAGCTTTAGAGAGGGTGCAGAGGAGATTTACCAGGATGCTGCCTGGACTGGAGGGCATGTCCTATGAAGAAAGATTGAGGGAGCTAGGGCTTTTCTCATTGGAGCGAAGAAGGTGACTTGATAGAGGGGTACAAGATGATGAGGCGCATAGATAGAGTGGATAGCCAGAGACTTTTTCCCAGGGTGGAAAGGGCTATCACCAGGGGGCATAATTTTAAGGTGATTGGAGGAAGGTTTCGGGGAGATGTCAGAGGTAGGTTCTTTACACAGAGAGTGGTGGGTGCGTGGAATGCGCTGCCAGCGGTGGTAGTAGAAGCAGATACATTAGGGGCATTTAAGCGGCTTTTGGATAGGTACATGGATGATAGTAGAATGAAGGGTAGGTAGTTAGTTTGATCTTAGAGTAGGTTAAAGGTTCGGCACAACTTTGTGGACCAAAGGGCCTGTACTGTGCTGTACTGTTCTATGTTCTATGTACCAAAAAATATAAAATGCCAAGATCCTATCCTAGAAAGGGAAATATTAAATCTATGAAAGCTGGAGTTCTTTATCCACCTGCTGCAGTATATTTTAAGAGTTATATTTTTATTTAAACTTGATTAACATGTTCATATTCATTATTGGGATGCACGGCCTAATCTAAGGCTTCCATTAATGTTGCTCTCAACTCTAACAGAATATCTAAGCGTAAAGCACAGATGGGACATCCTTTTCATGTTGCTCCCCTCAATGGATGCAGACACTGCCCTGCTGTGTACAGTGTATGCTCAAAGTCTGCTTTCTTCCTTCCCATGACCCTTTCCAGCTGAAAAATTCCAAAATAATGGAGAGTTAAGCAAAATGGCTTTTGAAAAAAAAAATCTAGGACAACAACTCAACTACGCCAGGTTCATGCCTGCAGCAAGTGGATGCGATTGAGATGAGATATTTGAGTAATGTTGTAATTAAAATAGCAGCTGATACTTTAAAGAAAAAAAGGACTTGTGTGTGTGTATATATATATAAAAATATATATAAAACACCTTTCGCAACTTCAGGGCATCCCAAAGGTTTTTCATAACCAATCATTTACTTTTGAAGTGTAGTCATTTGTTTTTTTGTCAAATGCAGGAATCAATTTTCACACAGCAAAATCCCACAAATGCAAGCATTATGGTCAGGTGACGAGGGGTCAAAAGGCTTCCCTCTTTTCCCGCTTCTTGTTTGACCACAACAGGTCTAATTCTTTTTTAGTGGATGTACTGGCCAATTCAGTAGGTGTTTGATTACTTACGTGCTATGATCATAAGAAGAACCAATCAGACAGGTTTTGAGGTTAAAAAGGAAAGAGGTTAACTTTATTGTATTTAAACCGGACTAAGTAAAATAATAAATTATGCTCCAATTTTCACACACACACACACACAAATATGTTACAGAGTGGGGAAGGGTAGATTGGTTGAATTAGAGGCTATAGAAGAAAGACGTATACAGTCTGTGGAGTTTGGTGATTCAACTAGGTTCTAGCTGAATTCGGTGGTCCTGAGGCTTTTGGTTTGAAGAGATAGATGACGGATTTGGTGGGTCTCTTGGAGACAGCAATGCAGATGATTTCCTCCAAAGGGGTTTCTGATTGTAGCCGGAGTATGCAGAGGCGGTCAGTGAGCAGGCAGGGTTTGCAACTTGCAAGCTGGAATGGAGAGAGAGAGAGAGAGAGAGAGAGAGGAGGGACCCCCACTTCGGTCTGCACATGTCAGAGTCCAGGTGCTTCTCCACTTGCTGCAGAGAAACACCAGCTTAAAACCACAGATGGGGGGCTTTTCACATGACAGTCACTCAGTGATTCAAGCATGCTAGTTAGCATTGTATTTCTTCTTGCTAAAAAAGAACAGGCAGTTCCCTTAAACTCTAATGGGTCTTGGTTCTTGCTGGGATGAGCAGATATTTCATCTCTACCTCACAGGCCTTGCAATGTAGGATACAGTGTTGCAAATTAGACAGCCATCTTAAGCTGCTGGCAAAGTCATCTTTTATCTGTTCCTTTCTAAATTTATTTTAAAAAAAAATAAATTCAGGTCTCCAGTCAGCAGATTAAAGAAAATTATCATTCAACAAAGCACGTTGGCATGACACAAGTAAGATGCATTATCGGTTAATCCTAATGCAGTGTTGGCTGTGGATTAAACGTTGACCAGAAATACTGGAGAAATTCACTTGTAATCCCTTAATTGTGCAGTTACAATTTGGTCCCTTAAAATCCGAGTTCACTCTCTGAGATTCTACCAGGCTAACGAAGAATAGATCTAGCCCTGTGGTCCAGTAGTGTACATACAGGGCTAACAATAACCCTGTTTACAGGAACACTGCACAATGACATTCACCTGCAGTCTCACTATGTTTCCTGGTCAATCTGTAAATTTCACACTCATAACTCAACTGGTGCAGGCTAAAACTACTAATCATTATTATTTTTTCAGGGGATGTGGGTGTCGCTGGCAAGGTCATCATTTATTGCCCATCCCTAATTACTCAAGAAGGTGGTGGAGCCACCTTCTTCAATCCCTGCAGTTCATGTGGTGTGCATGGGATATTTTATTGCATTAAAGGTGCTAAATAAATGTAAGTTGTTGTTGTAGGTTCAACAGTGCTATTAGATAGGGAGTTCCAGCATTTTGACCCAGCAACAGTGAAGGAATGACGATCCAGGTCAGAATTTTACACCCCCGCGGGAGTGCGCTGGAGGTTGGGGGGGAGGGGGGGGCATAAAAATTGAGTGGAAGGCAGGGGTGCCATTCCCGCCCCGCTGCAATTTTATGAGCGGCGGCGATGGCAAAAAGTGGCCTGCCCACCCAGGGCCAATTAAGGCCCTTAAGTGGCCAATTAATTGCCACTTATGGGTGTCCTCCCGCCTTTAGTATATTACCAGCAGCAGGCGGGTGGCTCAAGGCCTCAGAAGGCCGCTCAGTAAAACCTGGCGACCACCTTGTGGGCTAGGGGGCCCTCCTGATTGGGAATCCTGTGCCCCATGGAAGGCCCCCCATCATGGCACAAGCTGCCCCCACTGCACTACATTCCTCCCTCCCAGCTGACGTTCTTTGCTTTGTTGGGGGCTGGCTAATTGTCCCCAGCAAGACCCCACACACTCACCTTCATTCCGGAGCCAGCGTCCGGCTTGATCCTCTCCCTGGCTGCAGTCCCAGCAGTGGCCACCGCTCCCAATAGCACTGCTGGGACTGAGAGCTGCCAGCGAGACTTCCTGCCGAGAGGGGCAGCCCCTGTCCGAGGCCAATTAAGGGTGTGGGCCACATAAAATCACAGCATGGAGGTGGGCTCGCCACTGACTTTCTGGGCTGGTGGGCAGGGCCTCCAGTTCAACGTAAAATTCCAGCCATAGCTCCAAGTCAGGCTGGTGTGCAACTTTGAGAGTAACTCATAGGTGGTGGTGTTTCCAAGGCTCTGCATTCCTTGTTCTTCTAGGAGGTAGGGGGTCACAGGTTTGGAAAGTCCTGTTGAAGGAGTCTGGTACACACTACAGCCATGGCATGCCAGTGCTGGAAGGAGTGAACGCTTAAGTTTTTCTACATATTTATTTCCCTCTTGCCCATAGCAGGATAAAATCCTGACCAGCATTCTCCTGAATCGCCTACTTTCTGTGGCTGAGGAAATCCTCCCAGAGACATTGTGTGGCTTTAGACCTTCCAGAGGAACCTCTGACGTGGTCTTTGATGCCAAACAAATCCAAGAAAAATGTTGAGAACAACACCAGGAACTCTTCATTGCATTCATTGATTGACCAAAGCATTTGTCTCAGTAAATCACAGGGCTTTGTGGATTGTGCTCCAAAGATTTGAATGTCCAAGAAACTTCTTCACAATCCTGCAATTGCTCCATGATGATATGACTTAAGTGGGAGATCTGAAACAGCTGCCTTCAAAATCCAGACTGGGGTCAAGCAAGGCTGTGTGATAGCTCCCTTACTGTTTACAATCTACCTGACAGTGGCTAGTCACCTCATCAAAGATCAACTGGCCTCTGGTGTGCCTCGATCGAAAACTCTTTAACCTCAGTCGCCTCTGGGCCAAAACTAAACTGATCACCATAGACATACATGATCTACTGTTTGTGGATGACTGCAGTGTCATTGTCCACTCTACACCAGATCTGCACTGAGATGAGAGAAAATTTCTTCATTCAGAGGGTTGCAAATCTTTGCCATTCTTTACCCCAGTGAATCATGGATGTTTCATTATTGGGTATATTCAAGGCTGGGATGGGTAGAATTTTAGAGTCATAGAGTCGTACAGCATAGAAACAGGCCCTTCGGCCCACCGCGTCCATGCCGACCATAATGCCTATCTATACTAATCCCACCTGCCTGCATTAATTCCATATCCCTCTATGCCTTGCTCATTCAAGTACCTGTCCAGATGTCTCTTAAATGTCGCTACTGTTCCTGCCTCCACCACCTCCTCAGGCAGCTCATTCCAGATACCCACTATTCTTTGTGTGAAAATTTTACCCCTTTGATTCCCTCTAAACCTCCTCCCACTCACCTTAAATCTATGTCCCCTAGTTTTACTCACGCCTACCATGGGAAACAGACTCTGGCTATCTACCCTATCTATGCCTCTCATAATTTTATACACCTCTATCATGTCCCCTCTCAGCCTCCTTTGCTCCAGGGAAAACAGACCCAGCCTATCCAATCTCTCTTTATAACTCAAGCCCTCCAAACCAGCCAACATCCTTGTGAATCTTTTCTGCACCCTCTCTAGCTTAATCACATCTTTCCTGTAGTGCGGCGACTAGAACAGCACACAGTACTCCAAATGCGGCCGAACCAATGTCATATACAACTGTAACATGACGCCCCAACTCTTGTACCCAATGCCTCGGCCAATGAAGGCAAGCATGCCAAACGCCTTCTTCAGCACCCTTTCTACCTGTGTTGCCACTTTCAGGGAACCATGTACTTGCACGCCAAGGTCTCTCTGCTCAACAACACTCCCTAGGGCCCTGCCATTCACTGTATATGTCCTGCCCTGGTTTAACTTCCCAAAATGCATCACTTCACACTTGTCTGCATTAAATTCCATTTGCCAATCCCTTGCCCACTTTCCCAGTTGATCTATATCCTGTTGTAACCTTAGACAACCTTCTTCACTGTCCACTATACCACCAATTTTGGTGTCATCTGAAAACTTAGTAATCATGCCCCTTACATTCACATCCAAGTCATTAATATATATGACAAACAAAGAGTCAAGCACTGATCCCTGCGGCACACCACTGGTCACCGGCCTCCAATCTGAAAAACAACCCTCCACTACCACCAAGCCAATTTTGTATCCAATTTGAGGGCTCACCCTGGATCCCATGTGTTCGAACCTTCTGGACCAGCCTACCATGCGGGACCTTGTCAAAGGCCTTGCTAAAGTCAATGTAGACAATGTCCATCGCCCTGCCCTCATCAATCCTCTTGGTCACCTCCTCGAAAAACTCAATCAAATTCGTGAGACATGATTTCCCACGCGCAAAGCCATGAAATTCCAAATGCATATAAATCCTGTCTCTCAGAATCCCTTCCAATAACTTTCCCACCACTGATGTAAGGCTCACTGGCCTGTAGTTCCCTGGCTTATCCCTGCTGCCCTTCTTAAATAAAGGCACAACATTAGCTATCCTCCAGTCTTCCGGTACTTCACCCGTGGCTAATGATGATACAAAAATCTCTGCCAGGGACCCAGCAATCTCCTCCCTTGCTTCCCATAGCATCCTAGGATACACCTGGTCAGGCCCTGGGGATTTATCCACCTTAATGCGCTTCAAAACCTGCAACACATCCTCCTTTGTAATGTTGATATGCTCCAGGATATTGGTGTTCCCTCCCTTGAACTCACTAGCTTCCATGACCTTCTCCACAGAAAATACGGACGAGAAATAGTCATTTAAGACCTTGCCCATTTCCCGTGGCTCCACACATGGATTGCCACACTGATCCTTAAGGGGACCTACTCTCTCCCTAGCTACCCTTTTACTCTTAATATACTTGAAGAATCTTTTAGGATTCTCCTTTATCTTATCTGCCAGGGAAATCTCATGGCCCCTTTTTGCCCTCCTAATTTCCTTCTTGAGTGTAGTCCTACATGCCCTATACTCCTTGAGGGACTCGTTCGATCTCAGCTGCCTATACCTGACATATGCCTCCTTCTTTGTCCTGACCAGACCCTCAATATCCCTCGTGAACCAAGGTTCCCTAAACTTGCCAGCCTTGCCCTTCCATCTAACAGGAACATTCCAGCCCTGAACTCTTCCTATCTCACTTTTAAACGCCTCCCACTTGCCAGACATCCCTTTACCTGTAAACAGCCTCTCCCATTCAACTTTTGAGAGTTCCTGTCTGATGCCATCGAAATTAGCCTTCTCCCACTTCAACCTGAGGACCAGTCCTATCATTTTCCATAACTATCTTGAAGCGAATAGAGTTATAGTCACTGGTCCCAAAGTACTCCCCCACTGACAAATCAACCACCTGCACATCCTCATTTCCTAAGAGGAGGTCGAGTGTAGCCCCTTCTCTAGTAGGGCCATCTACATACTGCTTCAGAAAACTACCCTGGACACACTTAACAAATTCTTCCCCATCTGATCCCTTAGCACTAAGGCAGTCCCAGTCAATATTAAGAAAGTTAAAATTACCTACTATTACAACCCTATAATTCCTACACCTATCTGTGATTTCCCTACATATATGCTCTTCCACTTCCCTCTGACTATTGGGCAGTCTATAGTATAATCCCATCAAAGTGATTATCCCTTTCTTATTTCTAAGTTCTACCCACATGGCCTCGCTGGACATTCTCCCCGGGATATCCTCTCTAAGTACTGCCGTGATGTCCTCCCTAATCAATAGTGCAACTCCCCCTCCTCTCTTACCCCCACCTCTGACACGCCGGAAAGAATGGTACCCCGGAACATTGAGCTGCCAGTCCTGCACATCCCTCAACCACGTTTCCGTAATAGCAATAACATCACAATCCCATGTACCGATCCATGCTCTGAGTTCAGCTGCCTTACCTGTAAGGCTTCTTACATTAAAGTAAATGCAGTTTAGCCTACCAGACCTTCCACGCTCCCTGTCCTGCCCCTGCCCAGCCTGCCTACTGGACTTGCTTGCTTTAACCTCTACATTTGCCTCAACTATCTCATTTGAGAGACAACTACTTTGGGTCCCACCCCCCGGCAAGACTAGTTTAAACCCTCCAGAGTAGTGCAAGCAAACCTCCCCGCAAGGACATTGGTCCCCCTCCAGTTTAGATGCAACCCGTCCTTCTTGTACAGGTCACCTCTGCACCAGAAGAGATCCCAATGATCCAAGTAGCTGAAGCCCTCCCGCCTACACCATCTCTTCAGCCACGCATTCATTTGCCTAATCCTCCTATTCCTACCCTCACTAGCACGTGGCACAGGGAGTAATCCTGAGATTACAACCCTCGAGGTCCTGCTTTTTAACCTTCTGCCTAACCCCCTATATTCACTTTGCAGGACTTCCTCTTTTCCTGCCTATGTTGTTAGTACCAATATGGACCACGACCTCTGGCTGCTCACCCTCCCCTTTCAGAATGTCCTGCAGCCGCTCCGAGACATCCTTGACCCGAGCAGCGGGGAGGCAACATACCATCCTGGAGTCTCGTTTGCGGCCACAGAAACGCCTATCTGCATCCCTTACGATAGAATCCCCTATCACTATAGCTCTTCCAACCCTTTTCCTCCCCTTCTGTGCAGTAGAGCCCTCCGTGCTGCCACAAACTTGGCTGTTGCTGCTTTCCCCTGGGAGGTCATTCCCCCCCCCCCTCCCACCCAACAGTATCCAAAGCAGTATATCTATTTGAGAGGGGGATGGCCACAGGGGACTCCTGCGCTACCTGCCTGCGCCTACTACTCCATCTGGTGGTCACCCATCTCTTTTCTGCCTGTGCAGCCATTACCTGCGGTGTGACCACCTCACTAAACATGCTATCCTCGACTTCCTCAGCATCGCAGATGCTCCACAGTGAATCCACCCGCAGCTCCAGCTCCATAATGCAGGTAGTCAGTAGCTGCAGATGGATACACTTCCTGAACACATGGTCGTCAGGGATACTGGAAGCGTCCCTGATTTCCCACATAGCGCAGGAGGAGCATATCACGGGGCTGAGCTCTCCTGCCATGACTTACCCTTAGATTAATTAGTTACTCCCGGAATTAAAAAATACTAATTATACTAGGGGCCTTGTTCTACCCACTTCAATCTAAAATTCTTAAAAAAAAACACTTTAGTAGTACTCACCTTATCTCCAGAGGTTTTATTTTCAACAAAAAAACCCTTATTTTTTGAGATATTCTAACAGCTGCTACTCACCAACCAATCACCTTGCAGCTCTCCTGTGATGTCACTGTTGGCTTCCCCTTTCAAAACTCAGGCACGCTGCCGCTGCTCTTTTTAAACACCACTGGTCTCACTCAGTCTCCTTCTTTCTCTCTGCCACTGCACTTTTTAAACACCGCTGGTCTCACTCAGTCTTGTTCTTTCTCGCTGCCACTGCACTTTTTAAACACCGCTGGTCTCACTCAGTCTTGTTCTTTCTCGCTGTTGCTGCTCCTTTAAAAAACTGCTGCTCTCACTCAGTCTCGTTCTTTCTCGCTGTTGCTGCACTTTTTAAACACTGCTGTTCTCACTCAGTCTCCTCTGTCTACACTGTCTTCCTGAATTCTGTTACTCCTCACTGTTTCCTACATTTGAGTCTCACATCATCTGCAGACTTTGAAATTATGCCCTGTAGATCCCAGTCCAGGTCATTAATGTAAATATATCAAAAAGAGCACTGGTCGCAACACCAACCTCTGGGAGACACCACTTGCACATTTTCTTCCAGTCTGAAAAAATAATCATTCACCATTACTCTCTGCTTCTTTTTTTGCATCCACACAAGCACATCTTTAATTGTGTAGGCTTCAATTTTTCTAACACATCTATTATGTGGTACTTTATCAAATGCCTTTTGAAACTCCATATATATATATCAACCACACTATCCTCATACATCCTCTCCATTACTTCATCAAAGAACTCATTAAGTTAGTGAAACATGATTTGCATTATATATAAAACAAATCTTAGCTGGCTTTTATTTAATAATCCATATTTTTCTAAGTGTCAATTAATTTTGTCCTGGGTAATTGTTACGACAAGTTGCCCCACCACCAACGTTAGGTCAACTGGCCTCTAGTTGCCAAGTTTATCCCTCTCCCCATTTTTTTGAACACGTGTGCACCATTTGTAATTCTACAGTCCTCTGGCATCACTCCCATATGCAAGAATTGGAAGATTGTGGCCAGAGCCTCAGCAATTTTCACCCTTACTTCCCTCAGCAAACGAGGATGCATCCCAACCTAACCAGGTGACTTTTCTGCTGTGAGTACTGTCAACCTTTTAAGCATCGTCTCTTTATTTTTACTCCATCCAATTTCTCTACATCTCCTTTAGTATGAACTTGGCAGCATCCTCTAGCTAATGAAGACATGCAAAGTACTCATTTAGAACCTCAGCCATGCCCTCTGCCTCCACAGATCTCCTTTCTGGTCCTTAATCAGCCCCACCCTTCCTTTGACTACTCTTTTACTATTTACGTTTATAAAAGACTTTTGGGCACCCTTTTATGTTACCTATTTATCTATCCGTTTGCCCCTCTTAATTTCCATTTTCAGTTCTCTATACTTTTTGTGTTCAGCTTGGTTTTCCACTGAATTATGAACTCGACATTAATCATAAACCATCTTTTCCTGGTTCATTTTCATTTCTATATCTAATCATCTTTAGTTTTTTAGGGCAAGAGTTATTTTTTACACCGAGTTCATCACGTTTGAATCCAAGTTTTACAATTGTTTCAAAAAAAAGTTCCAACAATATTTTGCTGAGATATCCTCAATGGTACTGTTCAATTTATATATTTGAGCACTTCCAGACACCCTTATACAAAACAACTCACTTCATCTAATTTGGACATGTAAAATCAACAAATTACATACCTACCTCTTCCATAGGTAGTTCTCCACTCTATTAAAATATCCGGCTGTGCAGTGTTCTTCATCTGCCCAAGTGCTAAAATATGATGTCAGGAAATATCAGCCCCCAGTGAATCCATCCCATGATGGAGTCTCTCCCCAGTCAAATTAAACTTTGTTTCAAAGAACAAAGAACAGTACAGCACAGGAACAGGCCATTTGGCCCTCCAAGCCTGCGCCGATCTTGATGCCTGTCTAAACTAAAACATTCTGCACTTCCGGGGACCGTATCCCTCTATTCCCATCCTATTCATGTATTTGTCAAGATGCCTCTTAAATGCCGCTATCGTACCTGCTTCCACCACCTCCCCCGGCAGCACGTTCCAGGCACTCACCACCCTCTGTATAAAGAATTTGCCTCGCACATCCCCTCTAAGCTTTGCCCCTCGCACCTTAAACCTATGTCCCCTAGTAACTGACTCTTCCACCCTGGGAAAAAGCTTCTGACTATCCACTCTGTCCATGCCACTCATAACTTTGTAAACCTCTATCATGTCGCCCCTCCACCTCCATCGTTCCAGTGAAAACAATCCGAGTTTATCCAACCTCTCCTCATAGCTAAGGCCCTCCAGACCAGGCAACATTCTGGTAAACCTCTTCTGTACCCTCCAATGCCTCCACATCCTTCTGGTAGTGTGGCGACCAGAATTGTACGCAATATTCTAAGTGTGGCCTAACTAAAGTTCTGTACAGCTGCAGCATGACATGCCAATTTTTATACTCTATGCCCCGACCGATGAAGGCAAGCATGCTGTATGCCTTCTTGACTACCTTATCCACCTGCGTTGCCACTTTCAGTGACCTGTGGACCTGTACGCCCAGATCTCTCTGCCTGTCAATACTCCTAAGGGTTCTGCCATTTACTCTATACTTCCCACCTGTATTAGATCTTCCAAAATGCATTACCTCATATTTGTCCGGATTAAACTCCATCTGCCATTTCTCCGCCCAAGTCTCCAACTGATCTATATCCTGCTGTATCCTCTGACAATCCTCGTCACTATCCGCAACTCCACCAACCTTTGTGTCGTCCACAAACTTACTAATCAAACCAGCTGCATTTTCCTCCAAATCATTTATATATACTACAAACAGCAAAGGTCCCAGCACTGATCCCTGCAGAAAACCACTAGTCACAGCCCTCCATTCAGAAAAGCACCCTTCCACTGCTACCCTCTGTCTTCTATGACAGAGCCAGTTCTGTATCCATTTTGCCAGCTCACCTCTGATCCCGTGTGACTTCACCTTTTGTACCAGTCTGCCATGAGGGACCTTGTCAAAGGCTTTACTGAAGTCCATATCGACAACATCCACTGCCCTTCCTTCATCAATCATCTTCGTCACTTCCTCAAAAAACTCGATCAAGTTAGTGAGACACAACCTCCCCTTCACAAAACCATGCTGCCTCTTGCTAATAAGTTCATTTGTTTCCAAATGGGAGTAAATCCTGTCCTGAAGAATCCTCTAATAATTTCCCTACCACTGACGTAAGGCTCACCGGCCTATAATTTCCTGGATTATCCTTGCTACCCTTCTTAAACAAAGGAACAACATTGGCTATTCTCCAGTCCTCTGGGACTTCGCCTGTAGCCAATGAGGATACAAAGATTTCTGTCAAGGCCCCAGCAATTTCCTCCCTTGCCTCCCTCCGTATTCTGGGGTAGATCCCATCAGGCCCTGGGGACTTATCTACCTTAATGCTTTGCAAGACGTCCAACACCTCCTCCTTTTTGATAATGACATGACCCAGCCTATTTACACTCCCTTCCCTAGACTCATCATTCAACAAAATAAGGTTTCTGTCAGAAATATCCCAGGCTATTACGAGAAGTAGGGGAGGAAATAACGGAGCCTCTAACCATCATTTTCCACTTCTCTCTGGCTCAGGCAGGGTGCCTGAGGTCTGCAAATGTACCATTGTTTAAAATGGAGAAAGGGACAAACTGAGTAATTACAGGCCAGTCAGCCTAATCTTTGGTGGACGTATTATTGAAAAAAATTCTAAGTAATAGTATTTATCATTAAGAAAGGCATGGATTAATAAATGACAGTCAGCGTGGATTTGTTAAGGGAAAATTGCATCCGACTAACTTGATTGAAAATTTTCAGGAAATAACAAGGAGGGTAGCATGCTTGATGTAGTCTACATTATTAGCAAGGCTTTTGACAAGGTCCCACATGGCATACTGGTTAGAAAAGTAAGTCTTTGGGATCAAGGGAATCCAAAATTGGCTCAGTGCAGAAAGCAAAGGGTAATGGCCAATGGATGTTTGTGTGACTGGAAGGCTATTTCCATTGGGGTTCTGCAGGGCTCAATACTAGGTTCCTTGCTTTTTGTGGTATATATCATTAATTTAGACTCAAGTGTAGGGGGCATGATTAAGAAGTTTGCAGATGATATAAACAGTAGCGCTGAAGTTGATAGTGAGGAAGAGAACTGTAGACTGCAGGAGGATGTCAATGGATTGGTCAGGCAGACAGAAAAGTGGCAAATGAAATTCAGTCTGGAGAGGTGTGAGCTAATGCATTTGGGGAGGGCAAACAAAGCAAGAGCATACACAAGAAATGGTAGGATACTGAGGGATGTAGAGGAACAGGGGGACCTTGGAGTGCATGTCCAGAGAGCCCTGAAGGTAGCAGGACAGGTAGATAAGGTGGTTAAGGAGGCACATGGGGATACTTTTCTTTATTAGCCGAGGAATAGAATATAACAACTGTATAAAACACTAGTTAGGCCACAGCTAGAGTACTGCATATAGTTATGGTCACTGCATTACAGGAAGAATGTGATCACAGTGTTACAACCAAGGCGAGAGTAATGCACTGTTAATTCTGTCCCACTACTCGACAGGTCACAGCATATCAAGAAAGTTTTTCCACCTACCAAAGAATAGCCAAATTAGACACACTATTTGTCCCCCAGAATAAAGCACACCAAACCAGGTTTCTTTAAACAACATGAACTTTTTTTTTTAAGAAAAGAAATAACAGGTCTTAACTACTAATGAGATAAATCTATAGAAATGAAAAACTCCTTATTTCCTTAACTCTCATGCACACACACACACACTTAAACAAAATGGTAATCCGGGGAAAAAAGATTTTTTGGTTTACAGCTGTTTCTTCAGAATCAAAATGAAAAATAAAATTGAGTTTATCACATTCTGGTAGGATATTTTTGCAATGGTGAGGTGTCCCAGAGTCGAATAATCTGCTGCCACTCGAAGTCTCTCCAGGCGAGTTTGTTGGACAGTTTGTGATGGGTAGGTGTTCGAGGTAATTTGTCTGCATCAGGTGTCACAAAGGTCTTTCAGCAAAAGTGTAGCAACAGGTCTGCTTAGGTCAGCAGCAGTCTAGCAGTAGAAGCTTTCTTGAGATTGCAGGATCTCCCAAAACACAGGAGGCAACAGGACCCACTCTGGAAGCAGGGATTCTTCAAAGACTGGAGGCAATAGGAATCTGCTACCTCTGACATATAGGGGTTTCTCTTCTGAAAAGCAGTCTTCCGCTACAGAGTCTTTTTTCTCTCTCCAGGCAGATCACAACCACATTTAAATGCAGGATTTCTTTTCAAGAGATGCAAGTCTTCCTTTACAGGGAGAGGACTTTTTCTCCAGTTTCCAGGCTGATCACAGCCAGATTTCAACTGCCTGCTCCATGTCCAGCTCACTGTTTTTTATTACAATCCAAATATGAAACAAACTTCAACAATAAAGTCACATGACAATCATAAATCTTGACCTGTCATTCCACTGTTGAGTTGCTTGGAAAGAGGTGCCTTGTAGTCTGTGTAATTCACTCAGTTCAAACCCAAGTTTCAGCAATCAATGCCCACAGAGAAAAATCCTTCAATTAAAAAAAAAAACACACAATTCTAAGCTTTCAAAACAAAACTCTTGTAACTACAGTAAAGAGAGGGCAAAGGAGATTTATGAGGATGTTGCCAGCATTGGAAACTTTTAGCTAGGAGGAAACAGTGGATAGGCTCGGGTTGTTTTCTTTCGAACATAGGAATGTAGCAGCAGAAGTAGGCCATTCAGCCCATTGAGCCTGCTCCGCCATTCAACATGATCATGGCTGATCATCCACATCAATGCCTTTTTCCCACACTATCCCCATACCCTTTTTGTCATTGGTCTTTATAAATCTGTCAATCTCTGCTTTAAACATACTCAGTGACTGAGTTTCCACATCCCTCTGGGATAGAGAATTCCAAAAATTCACAACCCTCTGAGTAAAGAAATTTCTCCTCTTGGTCCTAAGTGGCCTCCCCCTTATTTTGAAATTGTGTCCCCTGGTTGTAGACTCCCCAACCAGGGGAAACATCTTAGTTGCATCTACCCTGTTTATCTCTTTAAGTATTTGTAGGTTTCAATGAGATCACCTCTCATTCTTCGAAACTCGAGAGAATAGAGGCCCAGTTTCCCCAATCTCTCTTCATAGGACAGTCCCGCCATCCTGGGAACAAGTCTGGTGAACCTTCGTCACACTCCCTCTATGGCAATAATATCCTTACTCCAGGTGCAGTCTAACCAAGGTTCTATACAATTGAAGCAAGACTATACTCCTGTACTCAAATCCTCTTACGATAAAGGCCAACATACCATTAGCCTTCCTGATTGAAAGCTAACATGCAGGTGCTGCAAGCAGTGACTTTTGATGAGGACACCCAGCTCCCTTTATACATCTACACTTTCTAATCTCTCACTTTTTAATACTATGCACATCTATTCCTCCTACCCAACTGGATAACCTCATATTTTTCCACATTATATTCCATCTGCCGTGTTCTTGCCCACTCGCTAAGTCTGTCCAAATCCCCATTTAAGCCACTTTGCATCTTCCTCACAACACAGATTCCCACCTAGTTTTGTGTCATCCGTGAACTTGTAAATATTACATTTGGTCCCCACATACAAATCATTGATATATATTGTGAACAGCTTGGGCCTAATTACTGATCCTTGTGGTGCCCCACTAGTCACAGTCTGCCAACGTAAGAATGACCCATTTATTCCGACTCTCTGCCTGTTAACCAATCCTTAATCCATGCCAGTATATTACCTCCTATCCCATGTGCTTTAATTTTGCTAACCAACCTCCTGTGGGGAACTTGATCAAAAGCCTTCTGAAAATCCAAGTATACTACGTCCACCAACTCCGCTTTATCAATTCTGTTAGTAACACACTCAAAAAATTCCAACAGGTTCTTCAAACATGATTTCCCATTCATAAATTCATGTTGACTATGCCCAATCAGATCATTATTATCTAAGTGTCCATTTACCACATCCTTTAGAATAGATTCTAGCATTTCCCCTACTAATGATGTAAAGCTAACAGGTCTGTAGTTCCCTGTTTTCTCTCTCCCTCCCTTCTTAAATAGTGGGGTGACATTGGCTACATTCCAATCTGCAGGAACCGATCCAGAATCTATCGAATTTTGGAAGATAATCACCAATGTATCCACTATCTGCATAGCTACCTCTTTCAACACTCTGGGATGTAGTACATCAGGTCCTGCGGACTTATCAACCTTCAGCTCCATTAATTTCTCCAATACAATTGTCATGCTAGGCCCCACCTGCCAAGAATGAGGCACTTGATCTTACACTGTTGCTGGAGTGAGAAAATTACTTGTTTAGCAGATGAGTCAAGATTGGAAACAAACATTTACATGCTAACAGACGGTGAGGAAGTGCGTTCCAGGGCCTGCTAAGGAGGATACAATCAACAAGGGCCAGGACTGGTTAGACCAGCTGGTCACATGACTAACTGCTTGGTCCAGGGTTTTTTTTTTTAACTGGCCACAGGGAGTTTGAACTCAAAAAGACTTTTTGCTCCTAGACTGAGAAGATCTCTCCTGTCTGCTCCAATTTCTTTCTCATAAGCCTCTGAATCCACATGAACACCAAGAGAGAAAAGTCTCCTACAGCGAACAAGGTTTAAGAATAATACTGGGTCCCAACAAAAAGCAAGATCTACCTACTATCAAGGACTCTACAGCGAGCTTGAAAAACCGTAACAAAACCTCTTCAGATATTGCCTCAAACTTTTCCACTTTATTTTTTTCTTCTGCTCTTTTCTGTCTCTATTTGCATGTGTGTATCACATATGCATGCTAGCGTGGGCGGTTTGTGTATCCGTCGGAGTCAACCGAATTAGAGTTCAAGTTTAATAAATTTCAACTTTTCTTCTTTAAATCTAAGAAAACCTGTTTGTGCTGGTTTATTTGCCTTATAATTGGAAGGCGGCGAACAAGGATTCACCAAGGGGGAGCTAAAACACGGTGTTTAAAAAAATTAAACCCTGTTGCCGTAAGACCAGGTGAAAGCTGAGAGGGACCCCTTGACACCTTTCTCACCTGGTCGTAATAACAACCTTCTTAATAATACTAATTTCCTTCAATTCCTCATTCTCCCTAGTCCCTTGGATCTCTAATTCTGGGAGACTTCTTGTATCTTCCATTGTGAAGACAGACGCAAAGAAATAATTTAGCTTCTCTGTCATTTCTCTATTCCCCATTCTAAATTCTCCTGACTGCCTGCAATGGACCCATATTTGTCTTCGCCAAATGTTTCCTTTTTATATACCTATAGAAGCTTTAACAGTCTGGTTTTATGTTTTTTGATAATTTATATTCATATTCTATTCAATCCTCAGATTTACTACTATTTCTGACAACCTTTTAGGGTTTTTCTTTTAATCTTATACAATCCTTAACTTCTTTTGTTAGCCACAGTTGACTGCCTTTTATTTTGGGGTTTTTGTGCCTTGAAGGAGTGTATAGTGCTGTAAACTATATAATATTTCTTAACAGACTATCCATTGCCTATGTATTGACATACCTTTCAATGTATTTTCCCAATCCACCCCATCTAATTTTCCCTCATACTTTCATAATGTCCTTTTGTTCAAATTTAACACCCTGGCTTCAGATTGAACTATCTCACTTTCATTCATAACGTTAATTTCTATCATATTATGGTCACTCATCCCTAAAGGTTCTTTTACAACATGATTATGAATAAGCCCTTTCTCATTACATAATACTAGATCTAAAATAGCCTGTTCTCTAGTCAGTTCCTCAACATACTGCTCTAGAAAACCATCTCCAACACACTCCAGAAACTCGTCCTCCACAGCATTAGTGCTCAGTAGATTTACCCAGGCTATATACAGATTGAAATCACCCATGATTACTGTATTACCCATGCTACATGTTTTTCTAATCTCCTGATTAATACCATGCCCCACACTACCACTACTGTTTGGTGGCCTATAAACTACCTCTACCAATGTTTCCTGCCCCTTGCTGTTTCTTAGCTCCACCCAAACAGATTCCACATTTTGTTCTTCTGATCGGAGATCCTCCCTGACTAATGTCCGGATCCCATCCCTTATTATCAGTGCAACACCACCTCCTTTTCGCCTGTCCTTTCTAAATGTCAAATATCCTTGAATATTCAGTTCCCAGTCTTGGTTACCCTGTAGGCACGTTCCCATAATGGCAATTATATCATGCCCAGTTACCTCTATTTGTCCCTTTAAATCATCTACCTTGTTGCAAATGCTGTGTGCATTCAGGTACAGTGCCCTTGCCTTCTTGACATTATTCTGAATTCTAAGCCTAGTTGATGCTCACCTTTGTTTCACCTGCCTTCTAATGTCACTTGCTACTTTTCTACCTTCTACCCATCCATCTTGTACAGATCCCACCTGCCCCAGAACTGGTCCCAATGCCTCAGAAATCTGATGCCCTCCCTCTTACAACAATTCTCCAGCCACGTGTTCAATCGATCAATCCTCCTATTCCTACGCTCAATAGCATGTGGCATTGGAAGTAAGCGAGATTATTGCTCGAGGGCCTGCATTTTAATTCCCTTCGTAACTTCCTAAAATCTGCTTTTAGGGCCTCATCCCTCTTCCTACCTATGTCATTGGTACCAATGTGGACAACAACCTCTGGCTGTTCACCCTGCCCCACAAGGATGTCCTGCAGCCACTCCATGACATCCTTGACCCTGGCACCAGGGAGGTAACACACCATCCTGGAGTCACGTTTACTGCCGCAGAAACACTTGTCTGATCGCCTGACTATCGAATCCCTTATCACCTTTGCTCTTCCACTCTTCTTCCTTCCCTCCTATGCAGCTGAGTTACCTGTGGTGCCATGGACTTTGCTCTGGCTGCACTCCGAGGAACCATCGCTCTCACCAGTATCCAAAATGGAAAACTGATTAGTAAACAAGACAGACACAGGGGACTCCTGCACTGCCTGCCTGGTTCTCTTCGACTGCCTGTATGCTCCTATCCTGCTGTGTGCCCACCTCCCTAAACATGCTATCCACATCGTTCGTCGCCTCGCAGATGTATGAGTGACTCCAACCGCGACTTGAGTTCCGAAATCTGGAGCTCAAGCTTCTGCAGCTGGTGTCATTTCCTGCAGATGTGTTCATCTAGGACATGTGGTGCATCCATGACTTGCCACATACCGCAGGATGTACATTCCACTTGGCCAGGCTGACCTGCCATATTGTAACTTTAAAAATGGTTTATTACAATTGGAATAAGTAGAATAACTTACCAGTTACTCATCAATCAGCTTCGCCCTCTGTACCAAAGTAAGAGCCAGCTACTGGAAGCTGAAAAAAGGTAGAAGGAAGGAGCCCCTCCCTCACTGAACTCCCACTTTACTCTCTGTGCACTCAAAGCAGCACTCCATACAGACGAAGCAGCACTGAGGAAGTCCTGGTTGTATACTCTCTGAAAAATAACTGATTCAAGTTTCTGAAAACCAGTTTAAGCCAGCTCCTAAGTAACTAGCTGCAGCTGCTCCCAGACAGCTTGTATTCCCCTGTTTTAAAGCTGGAATAAAACTTGTCTTAACTGAAGGGGTAATTTTTAGTTAACTGCTAAATTGAAGAAAAACTAGATTTTAGACAGAAATTAACCCTTAAAACTCCTTCTCACCAGACTTACCAGTCAGCAGCTTTCAGTGCAGACAAAGCAACACTGAGGAAGCCCTAGTTTAATATTCTCTGAAAAACAACTGAGGAACAGAGGATAAATAAAAGCAAAATACTGCAGATGTTGGAAATCTGAAATAAAAACAAGAAATGCTGGAAATACTCAGCAGGTCTGGCAGCATCTGTGGAAAGAGAAGCAGAGTTAACATTTCACATCAGTGACTTTTCATCAGAATAGGCTGAGGAGAGATTTAATTGAGGTGTATGAAATTATGAGGGGCCTAGATAGAGTGGATAGGAAGGACCTATTTTCCTTAGCAGGAAAGTAAATAACCAGGGGGCATAGATTAAAAGTAATTGGGAGAAGGATTAGAGGGATATTGAGGAGAAATCTTTTCACCAAGAGGGTGCTGGGGGTCTGGAACTCATTGCCTGAAAAGGTCCTGGAGGCAGAAATCCTCATTGCATTGAAAAATTACTTGAAGTGTCATAATGTACAAGGCCACGAACCAAGAGCTGGAAAAATGGCATTAAGCTGAATAGCTCTTCTTTTAGTTGGCACAGACACAACCAGCTGAATGGCCTCCTTTTGTTCTGTAGATTTCTATGAAATCAAAGTCATCCTGATCTTAATCTAATCCATACCTCTTATTCTAACCCTAATTCCTAAATTGGGTGTCTACTCTTGTGATTGACAGAATGCCAATACTGAAACTGAAGCAAAATGGCTGTCTCATGAAATCCCTCCAAAATTGTATGCAACTGCATATAAAAGAGGGTTGCATTTATATCGCACCTTTCATGACCTATGAATGTCCCAAAGCAACCAATGAAATACTTCAGAATTGTAGTCACTGTTGTAGTGTAGAAAATGCAGTCACCAATTTGCACTTAGCAAACTCCCACAAACAGCAATATATTGACCAGATAATCTGTTTTTAGTAATGTTGATTGAGGGATAAATATTGGTCAGGACACAATGGATATCCCACTTTGCTTAATTAAAATTAATAAATGAGAACAAATCAAGCTATTATCAATTTTCCCTCCCATTCTCTCTCAAAGGCAGTGACTGCTTGTGAGGACGCAACATTCCAAAGGCATTAGTCACCCTCCAACATCACACCATTGTTCACATGAGCATCCTATGGTAGGTTATTTCACTGCACTACTGTCCAGTCTAATCTGTCCTCTTCCCATGGCCTGCAACAAAAACTTGCAATTATATAGTGCCTTTAAAGTTGTAAAATGTTCCAAGAAGCAAATATCAAACAAAAGTTGACAATGAGCCACATAAGGAGATATTGTGTCAGGTGACCAAAGGCTTGGTTAAGGAGGTAGGTTTTAATGAGCGTCTTAGAGGAGAGAGAGAGAGATGGAGAGATAAACAGGTTTAGGCAGGGGATTCCAGAGTTTAGGATCTAGACTGCTGAAGGCACGACCACAATGGTGAGCGTGATGGAAATCATAGACGTGCAGGAGACCAGAATTGGAGGAGCGCAGAGATCTCAGGAGGGTTGTAGGGCTGGAGAAGATTGCAGAGATAGGGAGCAGCGAGGCCACAGAGGAATTTGAAAACAAGGAAGAGGCATTGCTGGACTGTGAGCAGAGTGATGATTGAATAGGATGTGGTGCAAGTTAAGAAACTGACAGCAGAGTTTTGGTTGAGCTTAAATTGACAAAGGGTGCAAGGTGGGAGGTTGGCCAGGAGAGCTCTGAAATAGATCAGTCTAGAGATAACAAAGGCATGTTGAGGTTTTCAGTAGCAGATGAGCTGAGGCTTGAACAAAGACAGGCAAAATTACAAAGGTGTAAGTAGGCTGTGTTGGTGGTGGAGATGATATGGGAGTGGAAGTTCATCTCAGAGATTTCCAACAGTCTGGTTCTACCCGAGACAGAGGCCAGGGAGGGGGATGGAATATTTTAGTGGCAGTGCAAATTATTTAAATATATTTTAAATGGACTAATCTAAGATAGCATCTATATGCTACTATTCCACAGTCTAACTTTAAGACCTGTTACCTTACAATGCTTTAATACCCCACCTTGCAACTGGTATATGCAAACATTAATTTCTTGTTCCCCAGTTATATATAAATAGAGCAATTTATCAGTCTTCAAAATGCTGTTTGCTTTTGATGTAGGCTTAAATCATTAGAGTACCACATATATTGTGTTTTCAGTTCTGGTGACATTTTCTCTCAGATTTATCCTCACCTCACATGCCATATTAAAGCACAAATTGCTTACCTTCCCAGGACCGTGTCATAACTAGGGTAGAAAGCATATGAGATTTTTTTATTTATTCATTCACGGGGTGTGGATGTCGCTGGCAAGGCCGACATTTATTGCCCATCCCTAACTGTCCTCTAGAAGGTGGTAAGTCGCTTTCTTGCACTGCTGCAGTCTGCGTGGTGAAGATGTTACCACAGTGCTGTTAGGGAGTTCCAGGATTTTGATGACGATGAAGGAACAGTGATATGTTTCCAAATTAGGATGGTGTGTGACTTGGAGGAGAACTTTATGGTGTTCCCATGCACCTGCCACCTTTGTTCTTCTAGGTGGTGGTGGTCATGGGTTTAGGAGGTGTTGTCGAAGAAGCCATAGTGAGATGCAAACTTAGGTCCCACCTTGTACCCTGAAAACAATTTAAATACCTGTCATACATGAGAGCTCAATGGGCTGTTCTACAATTCAACTTAATTTTGTCCAATAAAATTGTTTCCCAGTTCAGTTCAACTAAATGAGTTTTGCACTTAAATCTATTTAGTAAGTACCCATAAGCTACACTGCAGAGTATCACTTTGGCACAGCAGGATGACAGATTATAACTAATACTTCTTTAAATTGCTGTCGTGAATTCTCACTTGCAAACAGCTAACCCTGTTTCACAGAGTAAAGGTGTGGAGGCACTTGCTGCAGTCTCAGTGAGGAGTAGCCTGTCTCCTGCTGCTAAATCAGTTTATATATGAACATACAAATTAGGAGCAGGATTAATCTCATTGTAACCTTGACTCCACATTCCTGCCTACCCCCAATAACATTTCACCTCCTTGCTCATCAAGAATGTATCTATCTCTGCCTTAAAAATATTTCAAGACTCTGCTTCCACTGCCTTTTGAGGAAGAGAATTCCAAAGACTCAACACTCTGAGGGAAAAAAAATTCTCCTCATCTCTGTCTTAAATGGGCGACCCCTTATTTTTAAATAGTGACCCCTAGTTCTAGATTTTCCCACAAAGGGAAACATCCTTTGCACATCCACCCTGTCAAGACCCCTCAGAATCTTATAGATTTCAATCAAGTCACCTTTTACTCTTCTAAACTCCAGCTAATACAAACCTAGCCTGTCCAACCTTTCTTCATAAGACAACCCACCCAGTCCAGGTATTAGTCTAGTAAACCTTCTCTGAACTGCTTTTGACACATTTACATCCAACTGAAGCTACTCTTGTAATGAAGACAGTTTACATTACATTCTGATTTGTGGAAAACTATAAGCTCATGGAGTGAAATAGTAGTTTTGTGCCATTTGATGAAAGAAGTATAAGTGCAAGTAAATGCTGAGAGATTGAGCCAATTGAGGCCCTCCACTGTTACCAGAATCCTTGGTATCCAGTGTGGCTATCAGAAAGTCTGATGGCTTCATCTTGTTCAGGACAATACAATTACATGAATTTTAATATTAACACCAGTGCAGATTTTAGTTTGAAAACAACCATAAGCCTTGCCTTACCAACAAGGGAACATTATTAATGTTACAAAATAACTCTAACAGCTGGAGCCGCACAGAGAAAAATCAAAAGGTATTTTCTGTTTTTGTATTATATAGATTAACTTTATTTTGACTGAAATATATAGAGATGTCAGTTGTGATCAGGATTTAAGATATAGCCTGTATACCTAGAAGACAACACTGTGCCTTTACATGTTAAAGTATAACATTAATTATTGAACTAAGAAGGATGGGAAAGTTTACAGTGTAGTGGTGCAGCCTACCTAATGGCCAGGAATCACATCATTAATGGGGGTGTGTTAACATGTGTATGAAATTGGGTTGATCCTCATTAAATTTTTACAGGATTCACAAAAAAGTGATGCCACCAAGACACTACAGATCAAATACTTGGACCCTTTATGTATTTGTTTTGATAGGAATGAAAAGTTTGTATGCCAGGGAATGCACAGTAGAAGATCCACTATTGAAGGAAGGAGGGTCTGAGGTAGAAAGGTGGTCATGGCTTTACATTGTTACAATACATTAAAATAATTATCCTATTCATAACATTTGTTTGGGCACAGAAATTCACACTGAAGAGAAGCAAACCTCCCTTCCCATATTTGCAAGACTTTGGCAGAACTTCAAAATAAGCTACTTTCTTAGGCACACAGCCAACATTCAGAGACACATATGTAAGGCTCTCTTTTCCAAGAGGGTGGCATTTAGAGAGAGTGGCATTTTCTTTAAAACATTGTAAAATGCACATTCAATTTGAGAACTTCCCAACAGTATTCTCTCACACAAGTAGTAAAAAGTGATAAAAAGTCCCTCCCCCCCCCCCACTGCAAATGCTGCATGTTTAAACAAATAATGGCACGTTTTTTCCAGAGTCCAATATTTTATACTTCATTACTTTACTATTGCATAGTAAAAGAAGCAAAGAGGAACAGACAATAGTTAAAACTACTAGTCTTTGCGTCTTCAGAGGTGAGCTCCTTCGGTGAGACAAATTGGTGGAGCTGATAATTCTTTGAAGGTCCCATTCAGTTTCCTTATTATTCACAACTGCTGTTGGTCATTACAGGAAGTGGTTGTCTCAATGCAGGTGTCTGCTGTGTGGAACATATTATTACATCATTACCTGTGAGATGTAAAATAACGCACTATTATTTCAGCTCCTGACTTCAGACACTACAACCAAACATAAATAGACATTCAGCACTAAACATACCTTTAGTAAGTGTATCCTGAAGTATGTGACAGTATTTGCTCAAATAGAAGGGATTGTACATGCATAATAGTTAAGAATCCATGCATTTTTCTGAACAAAGCTGATTGTTGGATGAGGTGTTAGAAATTATTTGAGAGTTATGCAGTGTAGTGGTTGTAGTGTTGGAGTAGCAAGCCAGAGATCATGAATTCAAAATCCACCAGGACAAGTTGAGAAAATTTGGCAATTTATAAAAGCTATGTAGTTTACCAAGATCACTGCAGGTAAGGGAATGTGCCATCTGTCTGGTCTACACGTGATTGAAGTGTACAAGATTATGAGGGGCATTGATAGCTTAGATAGGAAGAAACTTTTTCCCTTAGTGGAGGGGTCAAGAACCAGGGGGCATAGATTTAGGGTAAGGGGCAGGAGGTTTGGGAGGGGATTTGAGGAAGCATTTTATCACCCAGAGGGTGGTTGGAATCTGGAACGCACTGCCTGAAGAGGTGGTGGAGGCAGGAACCTTCACAACATTTAAGTAGTAGTTAGATGAGCAATTGAAACACCATAGTATACAAGGCTACGGGCCAAGTGCAGGAATATGGGATTAGAAAAGTTGGGTGCTATATGGCCGGCACAGACACTATGGGCCGAAGGGCCTGTTTCTGTGCTGTATAACTCTATGACTCCAATCTCACATAATGTGACTGACGCTTAATGGCATTGGGGCAAGTGAGGAATGCCAATAAACAATGCCTTGCAGCATCACCCACATCCCAAGAATAAATTAAGAAATGTAACACAACCAAATGTCAGCACATGGGTTACCATATTTCCTAATGAATTTTTTGTTTCAGTAATCAGTAGCTGCAAAACTCCCCCTCTGCCCCCAAATAATTTCGCCAATACTATAGCTTACAGGTCGAAGTGAAGAGAAATTGAACTCTCTTCCCGGCCTCTGATAATGCCACGCAGCAACCAGGTGTGTTTCCGAATGACTTACACTGATTTGCTCAGCAATTGCTCCTTCCTACCGTGAGGGAACCTCACCTCAGTGGGCTGAATGAGATTGGGTAAACGGGAGCATCTTACCAATCTCCCCCTTTCTTTCAGCCCACACTTGAAATCTAACTTCTTATATGAGCATGCAAAAATTCTTACCTGTTGACTTGTAGCAAAACTTGCTGTGATTGTGTAGGAGGAAGCAAAAACACATATATTAGTTAAAGTTGTTTAAATAATAAAGTGAAAGAGATGGTATATCACCATCAGGATCCCTTTTAAAAACACAATCACAAAGAGCTGTAATGCATATTGATATCCTTTTTCTGATTCTGAATGAATGGGGAGCATTGATAGCATCCTAACGGAACAGATATGTTCTAAACTTCACCGCTGATTTCAAGCTTATATAGTTCACTACACTCTACAGGAAGTGGGTTCAGGAGTAATCCCTTTTAGAGTCATAATGGCACAGGAGGCCATACGGCTCATTGAGTCCATGCCAGCTCTATGTAGAGAAAACCAGTCAGTCCCATTCCCCTGCTCTATCCCTGTAGCCCTGCAAGTTTATTTCCCTCAAGTGCCCATCCAATTTCATTTTGAAATCATTAATCATCTCCACTTCCACCATCCTTGCAGGCAGCAAATTCCAAGTCATTACCACTCACTGTGTAAAAGAGTTCTTCCTCACATAGCCCCTACATCTCTTCTCCAAAACCTTAAATCTGTGTTTCCTAGCTCTTGTACGATCAGCTAATGGGAACAGCTTTTTTTCTGTCTACCTTATCTAAATTTGTCATAATCTTGTACACTTCTATCAAATCTCCCCTCAATCTCCTTTGCTCCAAGGAGAACAACACCAGCTTCTCCAACCTAACCTTGCAGCTAAAATTTCTCATCCTGGAACGATTCTGGTAAATCTCCTCTGCACCCGCTCAAGGACCCTCACATCCTTCCTAAAGTATGGTGACCAGAATTTGATGCAATACCCCAGTTGTGGCCTAACCAGAGCTTTATAAAAGTTCAGTATTATTTCCCAGCTTTTATACTCAATATCTCTATATTGAAGCCCAAGATCCCATATGCGTTGCTAATTACTCTCTCAATTTGTCCTGCCATCTTCAAAGATCTATGCACATGAACCCCCAGGTCCCTCTGTCCCTGCACACTCTTTAGAACTGTGCCTTTAAGTTTATATTGTCTCTCCCTATCCTTTCTGCTAAAATGCATCACCTCATACTCCTCTGTATTAAATTCCATCTGCCACTTATCTGCCCATTCTGTGAGCCTATTTATGCCCTATTGCAGTTGATTGGTATCATCCTCACTGTTTGCCACACCTCCAAGTTTGGTATCATTGGCAAATTTTGAAATTTTACTCTGTATTCCAATATCCAAGTCATTTATATATATATATATATATATATTATAGCAGTGGTCCTAGCAGTGAACCTTGGGGAACACCATTGTCAACTATTAACCATGACTCGCTGTTTTCTGTCCTTATGACAAATTGTTATCCAAGTTGACACTGATCCTCATATTTCATAAGTCTTAGTTTTGTTAGCCAACCCTTTATGCGGTACTTTGTCAAATGCTTTCTTAAAATCCTGTTACAAAGGTTTTTTTTTGTATTCAGAACTTCGAATTCTTGTGTGTTTTTAAAAAACTAAGAAAAGGATTTTTGCTCAGTGGAAGACACCTGCAAATAGTTGGAATTATTGCAATGCTTTGAAAGGAAGTTCATTAAAAAAACTTAACTTTATGGGTGCTTTGAAAGGAAGTTGAACTTGTACAAGGGTGGGAAAGCCAGCAATTTCAAGGAAACTACAGGGGTTTGACCTTTCTTAAGAACAGCATTTGAATGACAGGGGAAGACACTGTGCCTGGACATATGACCATGTTCAGGAAGGTTCTTTTTTCACCTTGGACCCTTTAAAAAGCCAGTGAATTGGACAAAAGGGAGACATTTGAAATGTTTGCTTTGACTTGCCTGGAGCAAGAGAGAAAGACCCAGAAAAGTGTTACGTCTCTCTGTAAAGGAGACTTGCATCTCTTGAAAAGGAATCCTGCATTTGAAAGGTGGCAGACTCCTATCGCCTCCAGTCTATGAAGAATCCCTGCATCCAGAGCAGCTTCTGTTGCCTCCTGTGTTTTGGGAGATCCTGAAATCTCAAGAAAGCTTCTATTGCTAAAATGATATTTTTGAAAACCCAAGCAGACCAGTTGCTGCACCCCAGCTGAAAGACCTGCGTGATGCCTGATGCAGACAAATTGCCTTGAAAGCCTACCCATCACAGACTGTTCATTAACCTTGCCTGGAGAGACTTGGAGTGGCATCTGACGATTCGACTCTGGGACACTTCACCATACCAAGAACATCCTACCAGAATGTGATAAACTCAATTATTTTTATTATACCTTCTATTCCTAAGGAACAGCTGCAAACCAAAAATCATTTTTCCCTGGTTAACTGTTTTTTAATGTATGTGTGTGTACATGAGGGTTAAGGAATAATGGAGATTTTCATATAGATTTATCTCATTAGTAGTTGAGACCAATTATTTCTTTTCTAATAAATAGTTAATGCTGTTGTTGCTTGAAGAAACCTGGTTTGGTGTGCTTTATTCTCGGGGGGAAATAAAGTGTTTAATTTAGCTAATCTTCAGTAGGTGGAAAACTTTATTTGATATGCTATGACCTGTGGAGTAGTGGGACTGAATTAGCAGTACATTACTCCTGCCTTGGTCGTAAAAATCCATATAGACAACATCCATTGCATTCCCTTCATCAGCCTTTTCTGTTACTTCATCAAAAAATTCTATTAGATTAGTCAAGCATGATCTGCCTTTTAAAAATCCATAAAAGCAAAATACTGCAGATGCTGGAAATCTGAAATAAAAACAAGAAATGCTGGAAATACTCAGCAGTTCTGGCAGCATCTGTGGAGAGAGAAGCAGAGTTAACGTTTCTGGTCAGTGACCCTTCTTCAGAACTGACAAATATTAGAAATATAAAAGATTTTAAGCAAGTAAAGTGGGGGGTGGGGCAAGAGATAATATTCTAATATTTGTCAGTTCTGAAGAAGGGTCACTGACCTGAAGTGTTAACTCTGCTTCTCTCTCCACAGATGCTGCCAGACCAGCTGAGTATTTCCAGCATTTCTTGTTTTTATTTTAAAAATCCATGCTGGCTCTCCTGAATTTACTCAAAACTCTCCAAGTGCTGTTGATTTTTTCTCTGATTATTATTTCTCAAACCTTATCCATCACTGATGTTAAACTGACTGGCCTCTTGTTACTAAGAACATCCTTACAGCTTTTCTTGAATAAGGGTGTCACATTTGCCACTCTCCAATCCTCTGGCACCTCTCCTGCATCTAGGGAAGATTGGAAGATTATGGCAAGCCCTTCTGCTTTCTCCACTTCCACTTCCTTTAGCAACCTGGGATGCAAGTCATCTGGACCAGGCAACTTATCCATTCTAAGCATAACCAGCCTTTCCAATACATCCTGCCTATCAATTTTCACCCTATCCATTGTCTCTACCATCTCTGTTTCTACCGATGTTTCATTAGCATCTTCTTCCTCAATAAACACCGATACAAAGTACTCATTAAGTATTCTAGCCTTGCCCTGCACCTCTAAGCATATATTACACTCTTTGTCCCAATAGGCACCCCCCACCTCTTACGACCCACTTACTATTTACATGCCAGTAGAAGCTTTTTGCGTTCCTTTTTATGTATACTGCCATTTTATTCTCATGCTCTCTCTTTGCCTGTTTTATTTTCCTCTTCACTTCCCCTCTCAACTTATTGTATTTGGCCAGGTTCTCACTTGAATTCACCTGACATGCATCATACACCCTTCATTTTTAATTTCATCATATTCTCTATCTTCCTTGTCATCCAAGGAGCCCTGACTTTGGTTCCCCTACCTTTCTGCAGTCCAATCTACTTAATCTGTAAAACCTTGCTTAACTGTGATACTTTGGTTTGTGATATGATGTCAACTAATGAGCAATAGATGTACAAATTCGGGCATGATGTTCCTTGAGTAACATAGAAGGGAATTTACTTGCCTTGCCTTCATATTTCTAATTGGTGAGCAATTGACCCAGTACACACAGATGTAATTTAATCCCTACTTTAAAGTCTTTTCCTCTATCACTACTGTATATTCAGTATAAATTCTTATGTCCACATTTGTATGTGGACTTTCTATATATTAACTTGTCATGCTGAAATTATACCCTCTTGCCAGTGGTAGCAGCCACTCCAGGGAGAATCAAGAGAGGCAAGATGATGCATTAATAATTAGCCAGAGGGAGAGTAAAATGGGTACGGTTTCCAGAATGATACCACCAGAACTGTCTTGTAACATGGGTTGATACTTGGTTGGGAGGGTAGGAGACAGAGAGAAGGGATAAAGGGAAAGTTCTCTGACTGGCAGGATGTGACCAGTGGTGTTCCCCAGGGATTGTACAGGGGCCTCAGCTTTTCACTATGTATATCAATGACTTGTATGAAAGAATAGAGAGTTGTATATACACATTTGCAGATGACACTAAGTTAGGAAGCACAGTAAGTTGTGGAGATGGGAGCAGGAAGTTAGTAAAGGATACAATAGCCTACTCCTGCTCCTACTACTATCCACAGGCTGATTGCAATAAGATCACCACCACCTTCTCAAGGGCAGTGGCATTAACATCCTACGAATGAATAAAAAAAATCAACTGGAAGCAGCAAGCAAAATGCAACAGTGATACCTTGCTACAGTTATGCTAAAAAAATCTTTGCTTACACAGTGTTTCCTTGAAATAATTTGTTAGATATTTTCGAGCTGAGGTAAGGATTATTACAAAACACAGTCACATTTTATGATGTTCAGTTTAAAAATAATTTGTTCTAAATATTTATTGCAGGCTAGAGAAACTGCATTGCGATTGCGGAAAATTGGCAGCAAAAAGATTAAAGCATGTAAGGAAAAAAAGCTGTGGTTTTCATGGAGTTAGGTCTACGTGGGAGACTGGTAGATTAAGATTGAAAATGCATACAAACAACTGTTATTTCTATAACAACTTTAATGCAAAACATTCCAACTGGGCAAGAAGACTTTGCTGAATGTTAAGAGAGGCATATGCAAGCTTAGTATGAGAGATACATTTTTAGAAGGTGGCAACAGGAGAAAGAAAAGTAGAGTGTTTAGGAAAGGAGTTCCAAAGCGTAGGACTGAGGCTGTTGAAGGTCCTCCCACTGATAGTAGATGGAGGCATTTCTGTTCAGAAACAGACAAGTATTTTTGTATACTTTATGGAGACAATTTTTTTTTTTAAGAGATACAGCACTGAAACAGGCCCTTTGGCCCACCAAGTCTGTGCCGACCATCAACCACCCATTTATACTAATCCTACATTAATCCCATATTCCCTACCACATCCCCACAATTCTCCTACCACCTACCTACACTAGGGACAATTTACAATGGCCAATTTACCTATCAACCTGCAAGTCTTTGGCTGTGGGAGGAAACCGGAACACCCGATGGAAACCCACGTGGTCACAGGGAGAACTTGCAAACTTCACACAGGCAGTACCCAGAATCGAACGTGGGTCGCTAGAGCTGTGAGGCTGCGGTGCTAACATGTGTCGGGCCTCTCTTCCGGGTCCAGCATTCGGGCTCGGGTTGGATCAGGCTGGACGTGGACAGTACTGCCTTGTTCCGGGAAGTAATCTTGAAATGAACATTCTGGACGTCAAGGCGGGAAACATGCAGTCCAGACTCCGCACTCTGCAGTAAAGCCTGGCTACCCGACCAAACCCGACTAAGTGTTGGGTTCGGGCAATTAAAAAAATTCAAGGATTCGGGCCCGGGTCAGGTTGGCTGTTGTCGGGTCTGGCCCGAGTCGGGTTTTAATTTTATACCCGAGCCAGGCTTTAAGCTATGGTTTGAAGACTGTATTAAACCCTGCCTTAATTTTCATCCTTTCCTTCCGAAATGAGAGTTTCTGCAGCTAGTAAGGGCAGATGCAGTCAATCATTAATACAAAGCACGTCATGGTTATGAAGGTTTTAGTGCTTGAAGTAATTTCTAACATGTGCAAGAAAAATGGTAACAGGACTACAAATCAAGTGTAATAAATAGAAGGCAGCAATCAGTGTACTTACGGCTGCAAACTGGGAAAGAACTATTGATTTGTTCCATGACATCCGTGAGGTCTGCACTTGTGTCCTGGGGCGGGATCAATAAGTCATCTGAAAACAGGACAATGAGAAATCAAGAAAATCAGAACATAATCACACAAAAATGAATCTTTAATTTTAAGGAGAAAAACATTTGTATCTACTGTGCAGTCAGCTCACATTATTACAATCACAAATAACATTATATAATACCTGGAGCGTTCTGATAAAAAAAAAGAATGCGCATATGTGCCTATCATGTGCACAGGATGTTCCAAAGTGCTATACAGTTAATGAACTATTTATTGAACTGTTGCCATTATCACAGAATCATAGAATAGTACAGCACAGGAGGAGGAAATCTGGCCCATCGAATCTGTGCTAGCTCTTTTAAAAAGCAACTCCCCCACTTTCAACACATCCCTGCAATTTGTGGTAGGTGTCATGCACGGAAGGAGCCGTGATGAAATAAAAAATGAAATGGAGGAATTATGAAGTTAAAGAGTCAACTGTTAAAGCTAAATCACAAGAACTTGGACACTTGAACAACAGTTAAAATGGAGTAGCAGCTGCAAGACCCCCTCCTGTACCGGAAACAATCAAACTTGCCTGCAAAAATGGAACTCGTTAACCTCATCTGAAATAGTTCTTTGAAATTGAAAGGAGGGCTATTGCATATTTATGACTGTTATCAACATGAATAGATTAACAAAGGATGCTGGAGACAGTCTGACTCACAGCCAAAACCAGGATGAATGGGTGTGAAGTTTCTTTCTTTTGGGCCTCCTTATCTCGAGAGACAATGGATACGCGCCTGGAGGTGGTCACTGGTTTGTGAAGCAGCGCCTGGAGTGGCTATAAAGGCCAATTCTGGAGTGACAGGCTCTTCCACAGGTGCTGCAGAGAAATTTGTTTGTCGGGGCTGTTGCACAGTTGGCTCTCCCCTTGCGCCTCTGTCTTTTTTCCTGCCAACTACTAAGTCTCTTTGACTCGCCACAATTTAGCCCTGTCTTTATGGCTGCCCGCCAGCTCTGGCGAATGCTGGCAACTGACTGTGTGAAGTAGCAACATTATAAAAGAATAGTACCCATTCAAACATTAAATAATAACCATGGTTATCATATTCTGGCCCATCGTGTAGTCACACAGAGGAGAGGGCCATGCGTCTTCTAACAGAAACTCCAATGTGAGAGATTTTTACCTTAAAAGGTAGCCCTCTGGCAGGGGGTGCGAGGGGGGGGGGGGGGTGGGGAGAAGAAGAGAGGGAGAGAGGGAGGGAAGTAGGGAGACAAAGACAGATATCAAGCCAACTTCACAGAGCCTGTCCAGCTGTCCAGCCAAGAGCTATCTGAAGGATCCAGCCAGGCAAGAGATGAACCCTAAAATAAAAGCAAAATACTGCGGATGCTGGAAATCTGAAATAAAAACAAGAAATGCTGGAACCACTCAGCAGGTCTGGCAGCATCTGTGGAAAGAGAAGCAGAGTTAACGTTTCGGGTCAGTGACCCTTCATCGGAAGAGATGAACCCTGCTCAACTTGAACGACGACTACAGCAGAGACATCACAAAGTGACTTTGAGACTAACCAGCAACAAACTATACACCACCAGCTATGGGCTGTATTACAACCACTTCTTTTGGGCCTCCTTATCTCGAGAGACAATGGATACGCGCCTGGAGGTGGTCAGTGGTTTGTGAAGCAGCGCCTGGAGTGGCTATAAAGGCCAATTCTGGAGTGACAGGCTCTTCCACAGGTGCTGCAGAGAAATTTGTTTGTTGGGGCTGTTGCACAGTTGGCTCTCCCCTTGCGCCTCTGTCTTTTTTCCTGCCAACTACTAAGTCTCTTCGACTCGCCACAATTTAGCCCTGTCTTTATGGCTGCCCGCCAGCTCTGGCGAATGCTGGCAACTGACTCCCACGACTTGTGATCAATGTCACACGATTTCATGTCGCGTTTGCAGACGTCTTTATAACGGAGACATGGACGGCCGGTGGGTCTGATACCAGTGGCGAGCTCGCTGTACAATGTGTCTTTGGGGATCCTGCCATCTTCCATGCGGCTCACATGGCCAAGCCATCTCAAGCGCCGCTGACTCAGTAGTGTGTATAAGCTGGGGATGTTGGCCGCTTCAAGGACTTCTGTGTTGGAGATATAGTCCTGCCACCTGATGCCAAGTATTCTCCGAAGGCAGCGAAGATGGAATGAATTGAGACGTCGCTCTTGGCTGGCATACGTTGTCCAGGCCTCGCTGCCGTAGAGCAAGGTACTGAGGACACAGGCCTGATACACTCGGACTTTTGTGTTCCGTGTCAGTGCGCCATTTTCCCACACTCTCTTGGCCAGTCTGAACATAGCAGTGGAAGCCTTACCCATGCGCTTGTTGATTTCTGCATCTAGAGACAGGTTACTGGTGATAGTTGAGCCTAGGTAGGTGAACTCTTGAACCACTTCCAGAGCGTGGTCGCCAATATTGATGGATGGAGCATTTCTGACATCCTGCCCCATGATGTTCGTTTTCTTGAGGCTGATGGTTAGGCCAAATTCATTGCAGGCAGACGCAAACCTGTCGATGAGACTCTGCAGGCATTCTTCAGTGTGAGATGTTAAAGCAGCATCGTCAGCAAAGAGGAGTTCTCTGATGAGGACTTTCCGTACTTTGGACTTCGCTCTTAGACGGGCAAGGTTGAACAACCTGCCCCCTGATCTTGTGTGGAGGAAAATTCCTTCTTCAGAGGATTTGAACGCATGTGAAAGCAGCAGGGAGAAGAAAATCCCAAAAAGTGTGGGTGCGAGAACACAGCCCTGTTTCACACCACTCAGGATAGGAAAGGGCTCTGATGAGGAGCCACCATGTTGAATTGTGCCTTTCATATTGTCATGGAATGAGGTGATGATACTTAGTAGCTTTGGTGGACATCCGATCTTTTCTAGTAGTCTGAAGAGACCACGTCTGCTGACGAGGTCAAAGGCTTTGGTGAGATCAATGAAAGCAATGTAGAGGGGCATCTGTTGTTCACGGCATTTCTCCTGTATCTGACGAAGGGAGAACAGCATGTCAATAGTCGATCTCTCTGCACGAAAGCCACACTGTGCCTCAGGGTAGACGCGCTCGGCCAGCTTCTGGAGCCTGTTCAGAGCCACTAGAGCTCTACAATACCTCCACAAGTTCAAGACTGTGAATAATCAGGCCTGCAACTTCTAAAAAGACTTTTCCTCCCGAGACGACTCAACAATATTCTGTAAACCACGAACACTTACCTCACTTTGGACTTCCAAGTACCTCCTACCCTTTTCTTTCTCTCACACTCTCTATCTATCTATCTATTCTTTTGTATATGTGTGTGGGTGAATGTATGTGTGTGTGTGTGTGTGTGTGTGAGGTTGCGACCATTTCCCACAAAAAGCAATGAGACAAATGACCAGATAATTTGCTTTGGTTGTATAGGTTAAGGGATAAATATTGGCTAGAACAATTACTTTATTCTTCTTCAAATAGCACCATAGATCTTGTACCTCTGGCTGAGCAGGCAGACGGACTTAACATTTCATCTGAAAAAAGGCATCTACAACCATGCAGCACTCCCTCTGTACTGCAACGAAGTGTTAGGTTGGATTTAACATTCCTTCCAAACTACGTAGCTGTGCAGCAACCTGAAAATTTTCATGCAGCCTGTGACAAGTCAGCTCCTTTAAGTTAATGCATGAGTGCACAAAAAAATTTCAAGGTACATTGGCTAGATTACATGCTCAAATCCTTGAGTGGGGTTTGAACCTACAACCTTCTGACACAGAGATAGGAATTCAACCACTGAGCCAAACTAATACTCTAATAACTAAAAGCCTTGGGATGCTTTACTATAAAGGTGCTATATCAATATAAGTAGCTGTTATTGTAAATGGAACATGGTACTTTTGGGTTTATTGACCAGAAGGTTATTTATGATGCTTGATTATAAAGGTCACAAAAATTTGCCATTTAAGGATATTGTTCCACTTTCCAAAACCTCTACGATTAACATATAATGTAATTCCTCCTCACCCCAGAGGTTTTCTGTTAACACTACAGAATAACAACACTTCTCTTATTTCTCAATGTATAACTCTATGGAAATTTCTAAGTCTCTTAAAAATTTGGGCATGCTCAATTCAAGCCAGACAAGGCAAACTTGAATTAAGATATACGATTAAAGGGCATTTATACAGTTACCTCAAAAATACCACTCAAATGGACAGTGAAGAACATGGGATTGTGTACTGGTGCAGCAGAGTGCTGTGTGAGAAAGACATTGCAAAGGGAAATATGGAAGGGTTGTGGATTACACTTAGCCTGCACTGTCTCTGATGAGTCTCTCAGTCAAACAATTCTCCATGGGATAACCCATGACCACATGCCAGTCTTGATTTTGCTACTAAGGAGGTGCACTTGAAACTCTTGCCTGCATTTTTTTTCTGGGTCTTAACGACCTTGCTAAACTCAGAAACTCACCTCATAAGAGAAAATGTCTGCTAATGTGAATAGAGGCCAAGATTTAAACCTGGGTCTAATGAACGGTGGCAGAGCACATTAATGAGCTGTGCTATGGAACTGCTCAATAAGAATCACAGAATCTTACAGCACAGAAGGCGGTGATTCGTCCTGTTGTGCTGACTTTTTGAAACAGTTGTTTAATTTAACCTTGCACTCCAGCCTTTTCCCCATAACCTTGTAAATTAGTCCTTTTCAAGTACATGTCCAATTGTCTTTTGAAAGTTCCTGTGGAATCTGACTCCACCATCCTTTCAGGTAGTGTAATGAAACTTCTCATTTGCCCTCTAGTTCTTTTGCCAATTATTTTAAATTTCTGGTTACAGACTCACTTGGCAGAGCAAACTGTTTCTCCCTATTTGCTCTAACAAAACCCCTCATAATTTTGAATTAAACTCCCCTTAAATTTAATTTGGAATTAAATCTCCTCCACTTTCCGGCATGGACTCGATGGGCTGAATGGCCCTTCTGTGCCGTAAATGACTATGACTCGATAACTTGTCTTGCTCTTAGGAGAACAATCCCACCTTCTGTAGTCTCCTCACATAACTGAAATCCCTCACCCTGGTTATCATCCTGGCAAACCTCCTCTGTACCTTCTGCAGGGCCTTGATATCCTAAAGTGTGGTGTCCGGAATTATACACAATTCTCCAGATGAGGCCTAACCAGAGATTTGTAAAGGTTTAGAATTACTTCCTTGTTTTTGTATTCAATGCCCCTATTTACAAAGCCCATATTCTTTCTTAACCACCTTATCAACCTGCCCTGCCACCTGCAAAGATTTGTGAATGTGCATCCCCAGGTCCCTCTGTTCTTGCACCCCGCTCTTAATAGTACCATTTAGATTACACTACTTCCCATGTTGCTCCGCCCAAAGTGTTTCATTTCACACTTAACCACATTAAATTGCATCTGTCATCGATCTGCTCATTTCACCACTCTAAGTCCTGCTGAAGTCTGCTACTATCCTCGCTTTTTACCAAGATGCCAACTTCTGAATCAGCTGTGAACTTCAAAATTGTACTCCCCGTAGAAGTCCAGGTCATTTATATATAAAAGCAATGGACTTAATACCAACCCCTGGGGCACACCCACTACATATTTCTCTCCAGTCAGAAAAACATCAGTTCACCACTACTCTCTGCCAGTTATGTACCTAAGTTACCACAGTTCCTTTAATCCCATGTGCTTCTATTTTCCGAATAAGTCTGTCATGTGGCACTTTATCAAATGCATTTGAAGTCCATGTATACATCTACTGCACTGTCTTCAACCCTTTCTGTTACTTCATTGAAGAACTCGATCTAAAAGTGACGGAATAGGGTACTTTCTAAATGGTGAAAAGTTAGAAACAGTGGAGGTCCCAAGAGACTTGGGAGTCCTGGTCATTTAAAATGCCATGAACAGGTACAGAAAATATTAAAAAGGACTAATGGAATGTTGGCCTTTATATCTAGAGGAATAGAAAACAAGGGGGTAAAACTCATGCTTCAGCTATACAAAATCCTGGTTAGACGACACCTGGAAATCTGCGAGCAGTTCTTGACAACCCACCTGAGGAAGATATATTGGCCTTGGAGGGAGTGCAGCTTAGATTTACTGCAGCGACATTAACTTCATCCTCTTCTTTTGTGAAGACATATGCCAAATTCTCATTCAGTATCTCAGTCATGCCCTCTGCCTTTATAAGGCTATTTATGTTTTCCCCTAATTAGCCCCACCATTCCTCTAACTATCCTTTTACATTCGATAGAAGATTTTCAAGTTCCCTTTTACGTTGCCTGCTTTTTAAAAAAAATCATACTCGAAAACATATGCATTTAAGCCAAGGAGCTTAGATGTCAGTTTTAAAAGTAGCATCCAAAACTATGAGATGCTGGACTCTACTGCATCATTATAGCTTCACCGCCAATGTGTGCACATTGGTTAACATTGATGTAAAATCCTTTAAATAAACTCAAGTATTAAATTCTAACCAGTGTAACTCTATATACACAATTAATTTAATTAAATGTTGAACTTATTCCTTAATACATCATTGTGATTTTAAATATTTGAATTTACAAAATTAGTTTTAGCAGAAAACATCCTCCATATCTAAAGCCATCTCGGGAGGATGGAACACAAAATAATATTAAATAGAGGGAAAAAAAGGAATGGAGAAATTTAAGGGACTAAAATCCAACAAATCCCAGGACCTGATGGCCTACATCATAGGGTTCTGAAAGAGGTAGCTGCAGTGATACTGAATGCACTAGTTGTGAATTTTCAAAACTCCTTAGATTCGAGAATGGTCTCAGCGGATTGGATGTTAGTTAGTTAGATTGGTCCCTGGGATGAGAGGGTTGTCCTATGATGGGAGGCTGAGTAAATTGGGTCTATATTCTCTGGGGTTTAGAAGGTAATCTCATTGAAACATACAAGATTCTGAAGGGGCTGGATATGGTAGACACAGATACCGATTCCCCTGGCTGGGGAATCTAGAACATGGGGACCCAGTCTCAGGATGAGAGGCTGATCATTTAGAACTGAGGTAAGGAGAAATTTCTTCACTCAAAGGCTTGTGACTGTTTGGAATTGTCTACCTCAGAGGGTTGTGGATGCTTCAACGTTGAATATATTTAAGGCTGAGATAACAGATTTTTGGTCTCTCAGGGAATCAAGGGATATGGGGAGAGGGCGGGAAAGTGGAGTTGAAGCTGAAGATCAGCCATGATCGTACTGAATGGTGGAGCAGGCTTGACAGATCATATGGTCTACGCCTGCTCTTACTTCTTATATTATGTCCCTCTCGCTTAAAGCATGATTTTTTTCTACATTAAGTAAACTAGCTGGCTCATAATTAGTTCAGACATGGGTGATAGGTGGGCAGGACTTGGTACCAAATAGGAAATGGAGTTGAGTTTTGCATGAACTGAAGTTTATGGAGGGTACAGGATGGAAGGCTGGCCAGAAAACCACTGGAACTGTGTCAGCAGGTAACAAAGGCACGGATGAGGTTTTCAGAGACAGCTGGGGTGAAGTAGGAGTGGAGGTGGGCAACGTTACAGAGATGGAAGTAGGCAGTCTTTATGACTAGAGAGGACCAAGAGACTACTGTTTTTTGAGGAAGTGACAAGGGTGATTGATGAAAGAAGGGCAGTGGATGTTATCTATATGGACATCAGTAAAGCCTTTGACAAGGTCCCTCATGGCAGACTGGTACAAAAGGTGAAGTCACACGGAATCAGAGGTGAGCTGGCAAGATGGATACAGAACTGGCGCTGTCATTGAAGACAGAGGGTAGCAGTGGAAGGGTGCTTTTCTGAATGGAGGGATGTGACTAGTGGTGTTCCGCAGGGATCAGTGCTGGGACCTTTGCTCTTTGTAGTAAATATAAATGATTTGGAGAAAATGTAGCTGGTCTGATTAGTAACTTTGCGGACGACACAAAGGTTGGTGGAGTTGCGGACAGTGATGAGGATTGTCAGAGGATACAGCAGGATATAGCTCAGTTGGAGACTTGGGCGGAGAAATGGCAGATGGAGTTTAATCCGGACAAATGTGAGGTAATGCATTTTGGAAGGTCTAATGCAGGTGGGAAGTATACAGTAAATGGCAGAACCCTTAGGAGTATTGACAGGCAGAGAGATCTGGGCGGACAGGTCCACAGGTCACTGAAAGTGGCAACGCAGGTGGATAAGGTAGTCAAGAAGGCATACGGCATGCTTGCCTTCATCGGTCGGGGCATAGAGTATAAAAATTGGCAAGTCATGCTGCAGCTGGACAGAACTTTAGTTAGGCCACACTTAGAATATTGCGTGCAATTCTGGTCGCCACACTACCAGAAAGACGTGGAGGCTTTGGAGAGGGTACAGAAGAGGTTTACCAGGATGTTGCCTGGTCTGGAGGGCATTAGCTATGAGGAGAGGTTGGATAAACTTGGATTGTTTTCACTGGAAGACGGAGGTGGAGGGGCGACATCATGATAGAGGTTTACAAAGTTATAAGCGGCATGGACAGAGTGGATAGTCAGAATCTTTTTCCCAGGATGGAAGAGTCAGTTACTAGGGGGCATAGGTTTAAGGTGCGAGGGGCAAAGTTTAGAGGGGATGTGCGAGGCAAGTTCTTTACACAGAGGGTGGTGAGTGCCTGGAACTTGCTGCCGGGGGAGGTGGTGGAAGCAGGTACGATAGCGACGTTTAAGAGGCATCTTGACAAAAACATGAATAGGATGGGAATAGAGGGATACGGTCCCCGGAAGTGCAGAAGGTTTTAGTTTAAGCAGGCATCAAGATCAGCGCAGGCTTGGAGGGCTGAATGGCCTGTTCCTGTGCTGTTCTTTGTACTGCTTCCAGAACTGCATTATTTAATTACACTAAGTTCAAACTCCATTTTTAAAAAATTTATTACATTTGAAGTGCCTGATCTCCCAAATAAATAGAATACCTACATCGTATTTTGCATTGCTTGCACTAAGGTGGGTAATTTCAAATTCATTCTTTATTTACCTGTCAAATAATTTGTAACCATTAATATAAATCTGGGTAGTAGCCTGACAGTAATGAGCCCTGTGGGCCTCGCTGAAAATGTGAGCAGGTTGACGCTGAAGAAGCAATTGTGCTGAATAACCAGGGGTTACAATATAAAAGAAACACTGCTGTTATACTTGGCAATATTTGCAAAACAATCACTCTCAAAAGTTTTTAATTTAAAAAAAATCTCAAGTCTGAAACTCGGCTCACTGCATCTTTTCAGAAGTGTATGTGCACATCCTGGCCTGGCACTGCAGATTCATGATTTCCCCAGAGTACTGTCAGTGAAAACGGAATCCCACATTACTGACAATATGATCAAGTCTATAATCCCAGTGTCACAGATCATGTCAGTATTTCTAGCTCAGAGCAGTAACTGCAATAATGTTTAACCCAGACAGTTTAATTTCATTTTCTTTACATCTACCAGCAGAGGCACCTATTGAATCAATCCCCAGGACATTAACTCTCAAACAGACCTAATAAAACAGAGATGATGGAGCATGTGTGAGGATAAGGGGTTATTAGGGAGATCAGTAGGCTATGCTGATCTGCAAGGGTATGAAATCACACAAAAATTATTTCAGATCATTTTTCTATAAGGTAATGTCCTCAATCAGAGTCAAAAAGGTTCCTCTGGACTACTGCCAATGATTGACAAGACTGCTGTTTTCAACAAGGTCATGGGAGCATCCTTAAGGTTTGCAGAAAACATTATGCTATCCAAACTAATGGGCTACAGTAGGGCCACAGCTGTACACAGGCTGGAATGTGATGCACAGATGGGCGTTAATAAACCAGTTGGCTGGGAGGATTATGAAAGCTAAATCTTTTTTTAAAATCTGGGGCACATACTCCATCTCCAAGATCCCTGTAAGGGTAGATGGGAGACTCTGAGTCAATTTCTCTTGGAAAAGCAGAGGCAAAGCTGCCCACTGTCACCCATATGTTCATCAATGATGTGTTAGATGGCATCATAATGGAAGGTCTGAGTGTTTGTTGCAGAAATGTTGCAAAGGAATTGCTTCTATTGTTTTCCATTGAGCTTCTAGTCATGCAATAGAAGGCTTTCTTCAGTCCACATGCGACACCCAAGCTCCAAAAGGAGAAACAGTGGTAGGAATACAGGGCTCCGCTTGACCTGTCCTGTCCCGACACAACACCCGGGAGACATGTCTTTGCCAATGTTCTTCACAGGAATCTATCTGCATTAGACAGTTGGTGCTGAGTAAAGCTGGCATGTAACATTAAGATAGAGAGCATAAAGGTGTCAGCATATTGCCATCTATCCCCATATACATCCTTCCACCGCACAAAGACAGATGTCCATCATAAAGCTGAGGAGGAAACTGAAGCTTGGGAAGGCAACTTCTTGATTGTGTTACTTGGAGGCCAAGTATGTAGACACATCGACATAGGTTCACAGTTTAGCATCTAACTTGACTGAGCTGCAAAGAGAAAATTAGTTTCAGGTGAAGCTCTGCACTTCTAACTGGCATCATTTGTTTGGGTAGGTATGTGTCCATGCTGTGGTCAGTATAATAGTAGCTACTGTTATGAAAGTGCTTCTGTGTTTTGTTAAATATATTTTTGAGGATTCATTTTTGAAAGATTGAAGAAAGGTTAAACTTTGGGGTTTTCAAAGGGGGTCATGTAAAAGCCACTTCACTGTGAGAAACAGTCCCTAGAAATATTTTTTTTTTAAAAGGGCACTGAGAGGTCTTGTGAGGAAAACAAGCCTTTCCAAGAAACCACTTGACTTCCAGATCAATAAACAACAGAGAACTTTGGACACCTGGAGAAGCTGTTTACAAAGAAGTGACAGGTCAGGATTGATGGAGGTCAAAAGGTAGACCTCCTGTTGTCGATTTCGCTTTTGAATTGTTTTGAGTTAGGGTTGAACTGTATAAAAAAGGGCGAGAACTTCCAAGAAGAGAAGAGAACTTCCAAGAAGAGAAGAGAACTTCCAAAGGACAGAAGACCACAACCCAGCTCAGCTTTCCAGCACCTCTCTAAAAGATCCCGAGAAGACTACTGTGTCAACTCATCTTGTCTCCTGTCTTTGAAGAAAAGCCTGCTAAATTAATTGTCAACGCCAGTTCAAAAGAACTGTTCCAAAACATATGAATTAGGGGCAGCAGTAGTCCACTTGGTCCCTTGAGCCTGCTCCGCCATTCAATAAGATCATGGTTGATCTGATTGTAACCTCAACACCGCATTTCCGTCTAACCCCAATAACTTTTCACCCCCTTGCTTATCAAGGATCTGTCTACCTCAGCCTTAAAAATATTCAAAGACTCTGCTTCCACAGCCTTTTGAGGAAGAGAATTCCAAAGACTCACAACACTCTGAGGGGAAAAAAATTCTCCTCATCTCTGTCTTAAATGGGCGACCCCTTATTTTTAAATAGTGACCCCGAGTTCTAGATTCTCCCACAAGGGGAAACATCCTTTCCACATCCACCCTGTCAAGACCCCTCAGGATCATATATGTTTCAATCAAGTCGCCTCTTACTCTTCTAAATTCCAGCAGATACAGGCTTAGCCTGTCCAATCTCTCCTTGTAAGACAGCCCGCCCATTCCAGCTATTAGTCTACTCTGCACTACCTCCAACACAGTTACATCCTTCCTTAAATAAGGAGACCAATACTGTACACAGCACTCCAGATGTGGTCTCACCAATGCCCTGTATAGCTGAAGCATAACCTCCCTACTTTTGTATTCAATTCCCCTCGTGATAAATGAAAACATTCTATCAGCTTTCCTAATTATGTGTTGTACCTGCATACTAACCTTTTGTGATTCATACACTTGGACACCCAGATCCCGCTGCAATCTCTCTCCATTTAGATAATATGCTTCTTTTTTATTCTTCCTGCCAAAGTGGACAATTTCCCACTTTGTTCAGTACCAATTCCCTGGTGATTGTAATTTTCTTGAGTTCCTCCCTCCCTTCCATTTCCTGATTTACAACGAATACTGGGATGTTACTTGCATCCTCGATAGTGAAGACTGATGCAAAATACTTGGTCAACACATCTGCCATCTCCTTATTATCCAGTATTAATTCCCCAGACTCACTTTCTATAGGACCAAGGCTCACTTTGTTAACTTTAAAAAAAAATATCTATTGAAACTCTTACTATCTGTCTTCATATTTTTGCGAGTTTTTTCTCGTACTCTTCCTTTATACCCCATCCTACCATGTGGTTACTGTTAGGGGGCCTGTACACCACTGCCACAAGTAACTTCTTGCCTTTATTATTTCTCATCTCGACCCAAACCGATTCTACATCCTGGTTTCCTGAACTTAGGTCATCCCTCTCTATTGTGCTAATGCCATAATAATTAACAGAGCCACTCCTCTACCTTTTCCTGCTTCCTGTCCATCCTAAAATCATGTACCCTTCACTATTCAGGTCCTAATCTAAGCCATCCATTTTTTTATGCATTTGTGAGATGTGAGCATCAGTGGCTAGGCCAGCATTTATTGCCCTTAAACGGAGTGGCTTGCTTGGCCATTTCAGAGGACGTTTAAGAGTCAACCACATTGCTGTGGCTCTGTGAGTGGATCCTCCCCCTCCCACTGTAAGTTCCTCTCCAACCCTGAGCAGATGTCCCGAACTCTGGCACTGGGCAGGCAACACAGCCTTCTGGACTCTCGATCTTTGCTGCGGAGAACAGTGTCAATCCCCCTCACTATACTGTCCCCTACTACCACTGCTTTCCTTTTTGCTCCCCCCAGTTGAATGGCTTCCTCTGCCGTGGTGCCATGGTCAGTCTGTTCATCCACACTACAACCCTTGCTCTTGTCCATACAAGCTGCAAGAACCTAAAACTTGTTGCTCAAATGTAAGGGTTGAGGCTCCTCCACTCCCACCTTCTCGATCCCCATACCTGCCTGACTTGCAGTCACACCTTCCTGTCCCTGACCATTGACCAAAACAGATGACCCTATCCTAAGGGGTGTGACTGCCTTCTGGAACAAAGTGTCCAGGTAACTTTCCCCCACCCTGACATATCGCAGTGTCTGCAGCCCGCCTCCAGCTCAATGACTTTGAGCCGAAGCTCCTCAAGCCAAAGACACTTACTACAAACGTGGTTGCATGGCATCCAGGAGCTCCCATATACTGCAGCCGTGACACATCACCTGTCCTGCCATCTTTATTGTGTTAATTTAATTTCTCTTAATTAATTTAAGTTCCCCTCCTTGCAGAACTCCCTTCTTCATACTCCATGCCCGCCAGCAGCACTCAGTGCAGACAAGCAGCACTGAGAGTCCCCTGAATTTATAGTCTCTGAAAACAATGATGTATCAGCTTTGTTGGAGCTCAGAAACCAGTTTAAGCTAGTTACCCATCTGTGTGTACTGAGGCCAGACTGTATGCCAATTTTGGAACACAACATATCTCATCTGCTGTTTCTTCAAGAATGAGCAAGTATTCAGCCCAAGTGTTTTTTTTCATCTGTAATTGAGCTCGAAAAACAAAATTCCCTTTATTTTTCCAGTTAACCAGTGTATGGGTGCGTGTGAGTATGAGGAGCTAAGGTAAAAAGTTTAATATTTCAAGCTGTGTGTTGATGCTTTACTTCATGACTGGTTAAGGCTTGTTTTACAGTAAACTGATTGGAGTATTTTATTCTGGGATGAAAATAGAATCTATGATTAAGAGTATTGGTAAGTGGGAAAAAATTTAAATATATGAAGTGGAAGTAGAATACACAGTGTGCTCCTCCCGCCTCAGTCATAACTCTACATAATCACACATTTGGGATAGCAGTGTTGTTCACCATGTCAATCAGGAGTTCCTTGTATTTGTTGTCTGCCTAATGAGAGCTTAAAAACTGCAATTATCTAATGACCAATTAGAGACTTTCTTCTTTGAGGGGGCAAAAGTGTGTGGGATTAAACATGGTGTCATTGATTGAGTTGATTCCAAGATGACACATTTGTTGATGAGAGATTCTTACAAACTTAATAATCCAATACTTCATCTAGGCAGGTCCATTGCACTCTGGGCACTGCTGATTGACCTACCAACTGATTTATTGGTGAGACTGATCATTAGTACCTAGGAGTCTTCCCACTTGATTGCAAATAACTCTGAAATGTCCTCAACAAATAGTGGGAAACCAACCAGTGCACGGTGCTGGTAAGCTGCATGCTTTCAGCTGTTTAAACCCCAGTAGCACCCACATACACACTTTTGGATCTCTTGCCAATTTGCACTCAATTCTCCAGGATTAGCTTGGTGGAATGGGTTCCTACAAGCAAAGAATGCATCTTTTATATCAGAAAAACAAAAACACTACTTATGCGGCTAACATAGAAGAGACTTCAAAGGTCTTCTAGAGCCATATTAATAATAAAAGTGTTGTGAAAGGAGTGACGGAGCAAATTAGCGACCAAAATGGAAATCTGATTGATCCTGCTTGCACTCAGAATCGTTACAGTGCAGAAGGACTGCACTGGCTTTCTGAAACGGCAATTCACTCAGTTCCATTCCCTTGCCTTCTCTCTGCAACCTATCTTTCCTTTTTCTTTCATTCTTCCTTTTCATATAACTGTCTAATTCCCTTTTGAATGCTTCAATTGAACCTGCCTCCATCACTTTCACAGGCAGCGCATTCCAGACCTTAACCACTCTCTGCATGAAAAAGTTTTTCCTCAAGTCACTTTTGCTTCTCGAACCAAATACTTTAAATCTGTGCCCTCTCGGTCTTGATCCTTTCACAAGTGAGAACAGTTTCTCTCTATCTGCTCTGTCCAGACCCCTCATGATTTTGAATACCTCTATCAAATCACCTCTCAGCCTTCTCTCCTCCAAGGAAAACAGTCCTAACTTCTGAAGGCACAGCTGAGGTACTAAATGAGCAATTTGCATCGATGTTTACTAAAGAAGTGGATCTAGCGAGGTTGCTCGGATACTGGATGAGTTAAAAATAAAGAGGTACTAGAAAGGTTGGCTGCACTTAATGTGAACAAGTCACCCAGTCTGAATGAGATGCATCCGAGGCTGCTGAGGGAAGTAAGGGTAGAAATTGCGGAGGTGTTGGCCATAATCTTTCAATCCTCCTTGGATTCCGGGTGGTGTCAAAACACCTATAAATCGGAGCCTATAAATCGAACCTGAGGATTGAGACCCAGTCTCTTACCTTCCGGGAGCGGAGCGGACCTGTGGGGAGAATGCCAGGAGCGGCTATAAATCGACCCCGAGGATCAAGGCCTAGTCTCTTACCTTCCGGGAGCGGAGCAGACCTGTGGGGAGAATGCAGAGAACAGAGCCTATAAATCGACCCTGAGGATCGAGGCCCAGTCTCTTACCTTCCGGGAGCGGAGCGGGCCTGTGGGGAGAACGTTGGGAGTGGAGCAGATAAATCGACCCCGAGGATCGAGGCCCGGTCTCTTACCTTCCGGGAGCGGAGCGGAGCTCTTCCAGCGCGCCGGAGTTTTGAAAGAAAAGGCAAACAGTGACGTCAGAGGAGAGCTGCAAGGTGATTGGTTGGTGAGTAGCAGCTGTTAGAATATCTTAAAAAAAGGGGAAAGTTTTTTTTGTTGGAAAAAAAATCTCTGATCAGGTGAGTACTACTAAAGTGTTTTTTTTTAAGGACTTTTGATTGAAGTGGGTAGAACAAGGCCCCTGGTGAAATTAGTATTTTTTAATTCAGGGAGTAACTAATTAATCTAAGGGTAAGTCATGGCAGGAGAGCTCAGCCCCGTGATATGCTCCTCCTGTGCTATGTGGGAAATCAGGGACGCTTCCAGTATCCCTGACGACCATGTGTTCAGGAAGTGTATCCATCTGCAGCTACTGACTACCTGCATTACGGAGCTGGAGCTGTGGGTGGATTCACTGTGGAGCATCTGCGATGCTGAGGAAGCCGAGGATAGCATGTTTAGTGAGGTGGTCACACCGCAGGTAATGGCTGTACAGGCAGAAAAGAGATGGGTGATCACCAGATGGAGTAGTAGGCGCAGGCAGGCAGTGCAGGAGTCCCCTGTGGCCATCCCCCTCTCAAATAGATATACTGCTTTGGATACTGTTGGGGGGATGACCTCCCAGGGGAAAGCAGCAACAGCCAAGTTCGTGGCACCACGAAGGGCTCTGCTGCACAGCAGGGGAGAAAAAGGGTTGGAAGAGCTGTAGTGATACAGGATTCTATCGTAAGGGGTGCAGATAGGCGCTTCTGTGGCCACAAACAAGACTCCAGGATGGTATGTTGCCTCCCTGGTGCTAGGGTCAAGGATGTCTCGGAGAGGCTGCAGGACATTCTGAAAGGGGAGGGTGAGCAGCCAGAGGTCGTGGTCCATATTGGTACTAACGACATAGGCAGGGAGAAAGATGAGGTCCTGCAAAGTGAACATAGGGCGTGAGGCAGAATGTTAAAAAGCAGGACCTCCAGGGTTGTAATCTCAGGATCACTCCCTGTGCCACGTGCTAGTGAGGGTAGGAATAGGAGGATTAGGCAAATGAATGCGTGGCTGAAGAGTTGGTGTAGGTGGGAGGGCTTCAGCTACTTCGATCATTGGGATCTTTTCTGGTGCAGAGGTGACCTGTACAAGAAGGACGGGTTGCATCTAAACTGGAGGGGGACCAATATCCTTGCGGAGAGGTTTGCTGGTACTACTCTGGAGGGTTTAAACTAGTCTTGCAGAGGGATGGGACCCAAAGTAGTAGTCTCTCAGATGAGATAGTTGAGGCAAATGTAGAGGTTAAAGCAAGTCCAGTAGGCAGGCGATGCAGGGGCAGGACAGGGAGCGTGGAAGGTCTGGTAGGCTAAACTGCATTTACTTTAATGTAAGAAGCCTTACAGGTAAGGCAGCTGAACTCAGAGCATGGATCGGTACATGGGATTGTGATATTATAGCCATTACGGAAACGTGGTTGAGGGACGGACAGGACTGGCAGCTCAATGTTCCAGGGTACCGATCCTTCCGGCGTGACAGAGGCGGAGGTAAGAGAGGAGGGGGAGTTGCACTATTGATTAGGGAGGACATCACAGCAGACAGGATATCCCAGGAGGAATGTCCAGCGAGGCCATATGGGTAGAACTTAGAAATAAGAAAGGGGTGATCACTTTGATGGGATTATACTATAGACCCCCAATAGTCAGAGGGAATTGGAGGAGCATATATGTTGGGAAATCACACATAGGTGTAGGAATTATAGGGTTGTAATAGTAGGTGATTTTAACTTCCCTAATATTGACTGGGACTGCCTTAGTGCTAAGGGATCAGATGGGGAAGAATTTAAGTGTGTCCACGATAGTTTTCTGAAGCAGTATGTGGATGGCCCTACTAGAGAAGGGGCTACACTCGACCTCCTCTTAGGAAATGAGGATGGGCATGTGTCAGTGGGGAAGCACTTTGGGACCAGTGACCATAACTCTATTAGCTTTCAAGATAGTTATGGAAAAGAATAGGACTGGTCCTCAGGTTGAAGTCCTAAATTGGGGGAAGGCTAATTTCGATGGCATCAGTCGGGAACTCTCAAAAGTTGAATGGGAGAGGCTGTTCACAGGTAAAGGGACATCTGGCAAGTGGGAGGCTTTGTAAAGTGAGATAGGAAGAGTTCAGAGACGGCATGTTCCTGTCAGATGGAAGGTCTAGGCTGGCAAGTTTAGGAAACCTTGGTTGACGGGGGATATTGAGGGTCTGGTCATGACAAAGAAGGAGGCATATGTCAGGTACGGGCAGCTGGGATCGAGCAAGTCCCTCGAGGAGTATAGGGGATGTAGGACTGCACTTAAGAAGGAAATTAGGAGGGCAATAAAGGGCCATGAGATTTCCCTGGCAGATAAGATAAAGGAGAATCCTAAAAGATTCTATAAGTATATTATGAGTAAAAGGGTAGCTAGGTAGAGAGTAGGTCCCCTTAAGGATCAGTGTGGCAATCCATGTGTGGAGCCACGGGAAATGGGCGAGGTCTTAAATGAATATTTCTCATCCATATTTACTGTGGAGAAGGTCATGGAAGCTAGTGAGTTCAAGGAAGGGAACAGCGATATCCTGGAGCATATCAAGGAGGATGTGTTGGAGGTTTTGAAGCACATTAAGGTGGATAAATCCCCAGGGCCTGACCAGGTGTATCCTAGGATGCTATAGGAAGCAAGGGAGGAGATTGCTGGGGCCCTGGCAGAGATTTTTGTATCATCGTTAGCCACGGGTGGGGTACCGGAAGACTGGAGGATAGCTAATGTTGTGCCTTTATTTAACCAGGGCAGCAGGGATAAGCCAGGGAACTACAGGCCGGTGAGCCTTACATCAGTGGTGGGAAAGTTATTGGAAGGGATTCTGAGAGACAGGATTTATATGTATTTGGAAAGACATGGTCTGATTAGGGTTAGTCAGCATGGCTTTGTGCGTGGGAAATCATGTCTCACGAATTTGATTGAGTTTTTCGAGGAGGTGACCAAGAGGATTGATGAGGGCAGGACGATGGACTTTGTCCACATGAACTTTAGCAAGGCCTTTGACAAGGTCCCGCATGGTAGGCTGGTCCAGAAGGTTCGAACACATGGGATCCAGGGTGAGCTAGCAAATTGGATACAAAATTGGCTTGGTGATAGGAGGCAGAGGGTGGTAGTGTCGGGTTGTTTTTCAGATTGGAGGCCGGTGACCAATGGTATGCTGCAGGGATTGGTGCTGGGCCCTCTGTTGTTTGTCCTATATATTAATGACTTGGATGTGAATGTAAGGAGCATGATTACTAAGTTTGCAGATGACACCAAAATTGGTGGTATAGTGGACAGTGAAGAAGGTTGTCTCAGGTTACAACAGGATATAGATCAACTGGGAAAGTGGGCAAGGGATTGGCAATTGGAATTTAACGCAGACAAGTGTGAAGTGATGCATTTTGGGAAGTTAAACCAGGGCAGGACATTTTCAGTGAATGGCAGGGCCCTGGGGAGTGTTGTTGAGCAGAGAGACCTTGGCGTGCAAGTACATAGCTCCCTGAAAGTGGCAACACAGGTAGACAGGGTGGTGAAGAAGGCATATGGCTTGAATACAAGAGTTCAGACGTCATGTTACAGTTGTGCATAACGTTGATTAAGCCGCATTTGGAGTACTGTGTGCAGTTCTGGTCACTGCACTACATGAAAGATGTGATTAATTTGGAGAGGGTGCAGAAAAGATTCACAAGGATGTTGCCTGGTTTGGAGGGCTTGAGTTATAAAGAGAGATTGAATAGGTTGGGTCTGTTTTCCCTGGAGTGAAGGAGGCTGAGAGGGGACATGATAGAGGTATATAAAATTATGAGAGGCATAGATAGGGTAGATAGCCAGAGTCTGTTTCCCATGGTAGGGGTGAGTAAAACTAGAGGGCATAGATTTAAGGTGAGAGGGAGGAGGTTTAAAGGGGATCAAAGGGGTAAATTTTTCACACAAAGAATAGTGGGTATCTGGAATGAGCTGCCTGAGGAGGTGGTGGAGGCAGGAACAGTAGCGACATTTAAGAGGCATCTGGACAGTTACTTGAATGAGCAAGGCAGAGAGGGATATGGAATTAATGCAGGCAGGTGGGATTAGTATAGATAGGCATTATGGTCGGCCTGGACGTGGTGGGCCGAAGGGCCTGTTTCTATGCTGTATGACTCTATGACTCTAACATCATCCTTTGTTCAAACACTAAGTCCTGACACCAAGGGGAGGTCCTATTTGTGCAGATGCAAAAATGGTGGTGACATCATCAAAACAGTGTCAGGAGTAATTTGCCAGCACCAGTTCCAAGTTCAATCTCTGAATACATGCAGTAACATCATCACTCAGACGATTAAATGGACGCTTGTGTGGTGACGCCACTGCACACACACCCAGTAACGCAACCTTTCAAACCAGCAGGCAGCTGTGCCATCTGATTACTCTCTCTCTCCCCCCGCAGTCTCACCCTCCTCCAGTTGCTCTCTCTCTCTCACCCTCCACCCACACTGTCCCCACACTCGCTCTCTCTCTCTCGCCCTCCCCCCACACACTCCCCACACTAGCTCCCTCTCTCGCCCTCCCCCCACACTCACTCTCTCTCTCGCCCTCCCCCCACACTCACTCTCTCTCCCACCCTCCCCCCACACTCGCTCCCTCTCTCGCCCTACCCCCACACACTCACCACACTCGCTCCCTCTTTCGCCCTTTCCCCCCACACAATCACCACACTCGCTCCCTCTCTTGCCCTGTCCCCACACTCGCTCCCTCTCTCGCCCTGTCCCCACACTCGCTCCCTCTCTCGCCCTCCCCCCACACTGTCACCACACTCGCTCCCTCTCTCGCCCTACCCCCACACTGTCCCCACATTCGCTCTCTCTCCCGCCCTCCCCCCACCACACTCCCCACACTCGCTCCCTCTCTCGCCCTCCCCCCACACACTGACCACATTCGCTCCCTCTCTCACCCTGTCCCCTCACACACTCACCACACTCGCTCCCTTCTCGCCCTGTCCCCCCACACTCGCTCCCTCTCTCGCCCTGTCCCCCCACACTCGCTCCCTCTCTCGCCCTGTCCCCCCACACTGTCCCCCACACTCGCTCCCTCTCTCGCCCTCCACCCACTCTCCCTCGCTCGCCCTCCACCCACTCTCCCTCTCTCGCCCTCCACCCACTCTCCCTCTCTCGCCCTCCACCCACTCTCCCTCTCTCGCCCTCCACCCAGGTACTCTCTCACTCACCCCTCTCCCCAGTCGCGCTCTCTCTCCGACCTGTTTCAGGCTCTCTCTCTCTCACCTTCCCTCACACTCTCCCTCTCTCACCCTCCCCCCACTCTCTCTCCTCTCCCTCCCCCCACTCTCTCTCCCCCCTCTCTCACCCTCCCCCCACTCTCTCTCCCTCTCACCCTCCCCCCACTCTCTCCCTCTCTCACCCTCCCCCACTAGAGAGCAGACACACCAGACACTAGACCCCCCACTCTCTCTCCCTCCCCCCACTCTCTCACCCTCCCCCCACTCTCTCACCCTCCCCCCACTCTCGCACCCTCCCCCCACTCTCTCACCTCTCTCACCCCTCCCCCACTCTCTCACCCTCTCCCCACTCTCTCACCCTCTCTCACCCTCCCCCCACTCTCTCACCCTCTCTCACCCTCCCTCCCCCCACTCTCTCTCCCTCTCTCACCCTCCCCCCACTCTCTCTCCCTCTCACCCTCCCCCCACTCTCTCTCCCTCTCTCACCCTCCCCCCACTCTCTCTCCCTCTCTCACCCTCCCCCCACTCTCTCTCCCTCTCTCACCCTCCCTCTCTCTCCCTCCCCCCGCTCTCTCTCCCTCTCTCACCCTCCCCCCACTCTCTCTCCCTCTCTCACCCTCCCCCACTCTCTCTCCCTCTCTCACCCTCCCCCCACTCTCTCTCCCTCTCTCACCCTCCCCCCACTCTCTCTCCCTCTCTCACCCTCCCCCCACTCTCTCTCCCTCTCTCACCCTCCCCCCACTCTCTCTCCCTCTCTCACCCTCCCCCCACTCTCTCTCCCTCTCTCACCCTCCCCCCACTCTCTCTCCCTCTCTCACCCTCCCCCCACTCTCTCTCCCTCTCTCACCCTCCCCCCACTCTCTCTCCCTCTCTCACCCTCCCCCCACTCTCTCTCCCTCTCTCACCCTCCCCCCACTCTCTCTCCCTCTCACCCTCCCGCCACTCTCTCTCCCTCTCTCACCCTCCCCCCACTCTCTCTCCCTCTCTCACCCTCCCCCCCACTCTCTCTCCCTCCCCCCACTCTCTCTCCCTCTCTCACCCTCCCCCCACTCTCTCTCCCTCTCTCACCCTCCCCCCACTCTCTCACCCTCCCCCCACTCTCTCTCCCTCTCTCACCCTCCCCCCACTCTCTCTCCCTCTCTCACCCTCCCCCCACTCTCTCTCCCTCTCTCACCCTCCCCCCACTCTCTCTCCCTCTCTCACCCTCCCCCCACTCTCTCTCCCTCTCTCACCCTCCCCCCACTCTCTCTCCCTCTCTCACCCTCCCCCCACTCTCTCTCCCTCTCTCACCCTCCCCCCACTCTCTCTCCCTCTCTCACCCTCCCCCCACTCTCTCTCCCTCTCTCACCCTCCCCCCACTCTCTCTCCCTCTCTCACCCTCCCCCCACTCTCTCTCCCTCTCTCACCCTCCCCCCACTCTCTCTCCCTCTCTCACCCTCCCCCCACTCTCTCTCCCTCTCTCACCCTCCCCTCACTCTCTCTCCCTCTCTCACCCTCCCCTCACTCTCTCTCCCTCTCTCACCCTCCCCCACTCTCTCTCCCTCTCCCCACTCTCTCTCTCTCTCTCACCCTCCCCCCACTCTCTCTCCCTCTCTCACCCTCCCCCCACTCTCTCTCCCCCCTCCCCCCACTCTCTCTCCCTCTCTACCCCTCCCCCCACTCTCTCTCCCTCTCTACCCCTCCCCCCACTCTCTCTCCCTCTCTACCCCTCCCCCACCCTCCCCCCACTCTCTCTCCCTCTCTCACCCTCCCCCCACTCACTCTCCCTCTCTCACCCTCCCCCCACTCACTCTCCCTCTCTCACCCTCCCCCCACTCACTCTCCCTCTCTCACCCTCCCCCCACTCACTCTCCCTCTCTCACCCTCCCCCCACTCACTCTCCCTCTCTCACCCTCCCCCCACTCTCCCTCTCTCACCCTCCCCCCACTCTCCCTCGCTCACCCTCCCCCCACTCTCCCTCTCTCTCACCCTCCCCCCATTCTGTCTCTCTCTCACCCTCCCCCCACTCTGTCTCTCTCTCACCCTCCCCCCACTCTGTCTCTCTCTCACCCTCTTTAAATCTCTGTCTCTCACTCACTCTACCCCCGCTCTCTCTCTCTCACTCAGCCTCCCCTGGTGTGTCCCTCTCTCACCCTCCCCCCAGGTACTCTCTCACTCGCCCCCTCTCCCCAGTCGCTCTCTCTCTCACCTGTTTCAGGCTCCCTCTCTCTCACCTTCCCTCACACTCTCCCTCTCCCTCTCACCTTCCCTCACACTCTCCCTCTCCCTCTCACCCTCCCCCCACTCTCTCCCTCTCACCCTCCCCCCACTCTCTCCCTCTCACCCTCCCCCCACTCTCTCCCTCTCACCCTCCCCCCACTCTCTCCCTCTCACCCTCCCCCCACTCTCTCCCTCTCACCCTCCCCCCACTCTCTCCCTCTCACCCTCCCCCCACTCTCTCCCTCTCACCCTCCCCCCACTCTCTCCCTCACCCTCCCCCCACTCTCTCCCTCTCACCCTCCCCCCACTCTCTCCCTCTCACCCTCCCCCCACTCTCTCCCTCTCACCCTCCCCCCACTCTCTCCCTCTCACCCTCCCCCCACTCTCTCCCTCTCACCCTCCCCCCACTCTCTCCCTCTCACCCTCCCCCCCACTCTCTCCCTCTCACCCTCCCCCCCACTCTCTCCCTCTCACCCTCCCCCCCACTCTCTCCCTCTCACCCTCCCCCCCACTCTCTCCCTCTCACCCTCCCCCCCACTCTCTCCCTCTCACCCTCCCCCCCACTCTCTCCCTCTCACCCTCCCCCCCACTCTCTCCCTCTCACCCTCCCCCCCACTCTCTCCCTCTCACCCTCCCCCCCACTCTCTCCCTCTCACCCTCCCCCCCACTCTCTCCCTCTCACCCTCCCCCCCACTCTCTCCCTCTCACCCTCCCCCCCACTCTCTCCCTCTCACCCTCCCCCCCACTCTCTCCCTCTCACCCTCCCCCCCACTCTCTCCCTCTCACCCTCCCCCCCACTCTCTCCCTCTCACCCTCCCCCCCACTCTCTCCCTCTCACCCTCCCCCCTACTCTCTCCCTCCCCCCACTCTCCCCCTCCCCCCACTCTCCCTCTCACCCTCCCCCCACTCTCCCTCCCCCCTCTCACCCTCCCCCCTCTCACCCTCCCCCCACTCTCTCTCACCCTCCTCCCCAGTATCTCTCCCCTTTCTGTCCCACTCTCTCTCACTTTCTGTCTCCCTCCTTCCACTCCCTCCCCGTCTCTCTCTCACCCTACCCCCTTGATCTCTCCCCAGTCTGACTCTCTTTATCTCCCCCCCTCCCCATTCTCTCACTTCCCCCCCCACCACTCCTATCTCGCTCTTTGATTATCTTGTGATTTTCTGTGACTGGAAGACACTGTGATTATTGGCGCCATTGGAAAAGACAGGGTTGAGAGGAAATTTGATTGTATTCAAGATCATGAGGGGTCTGGACAGAGTAAATAGGGAGAAACTGTTCCCATCGATGGAGGGTTCGAGAACAAGGGGGCACAGATTTCAGGTAACTGGCAAAAGCAGCAACCGCAACATGAGGAAAATCTTTTTCACGCAGCGAGTGATTAGGATCTGTAATGCACTGCCTGACAGTGTGGTGGAGGCAGGTTCAATCGAGGCATTCAAGAGGGAATTGGATTGTTATCTGAAAAGGAAGAATGTGCGGGGCTATGCTCTTTCGGAGAGCCGGCACAGACATGCCAGGTCGAATGACCTCCTTCTGTGATTCTGTGAACAGCTGTGTTAACTTTTCCTGCCATTTTCAAAGATTTCTGCACAAGCAACCCTAGGTCTCCCCTCTCTTGCATCCACTTTAAAATTGTACCATTCAGCTTGTATTGTCTCATTCTTCCACCCAAAATGTATCACTTCCAGATCCAGTTTTTCCCTATCCACTCTGTCCAGACCCCTCGATTATGAATACCTCTATCA